>NC_057810.1:495347479-495362695 GCF_018294505.1 Triticum aestivum
AGCTTCAGTTAGCAGCAGTAGTGAAGGAATCACTCCATCAGGTTCAGTTAACAGCCATCGACCGATCGCTCGGGTTCAGTAACGCGTAGCCTGCAGTGCAATTGCTCGGGTTCAGTTAGAGCCTAACGCCTTGCTCGGCTTCAGTTAGAGCCAACGCCTCGCACACACGCGTGTACGTACGAGAGAAACGCGCATCGCTCCGCCCCTGACCTCCCACCGTAACCGGCAACTCCCTGAAATTTTCCTCCCCCTTGCTTCTACCATGGTTTTTTCCGTCATGGACGGCCCAAAGAATGTCATGCAGCTGCGTCCCCGGCCCGCCCAGGACGAAAAGCCCATTTTCTGTTATGATTTTTTTTCATAGAAGTAGGAGCCCACCACATCTATCATGATACCGGTTTTTGTCACAATTATCGTCATAGAAGTGTCATATGTATGACAGAAAAAAAATCGTTCGGCCCAAAATGTCATGGATGTGTCTTTTTTGTAGTGGTTGCAAGAGGGGATGATACTTAGCAGCAATGAGTGTTGAAGGAAAACGCTGCTACTAAGTACTTTAGCAGTAGCGCCTCCAGGAGAAGGGCACTATTACTATATCTAGCCTGGAGGCAACGCCGTGGCAATTGTAGTAGTAGTGCTCTTTTCACCTAGAGCGCTACTACCACTGGGCTATTAGTAGCGCGGTCTTCTGAAGCTCGCCACTGCTAATTAGCAGTAGAGTTTGTTTTTAAACCACGCTGCTGCTAAGATTCTGTGTATAAGGTTTTCCCTAGTAGTGTTGTGTCGAATCTATAAATTTGGGTTGAATATTCTGCCCTCAAAACTATTGTGATCCCCTATACTTGTGGGTTATCAAGACCTTTTTCTGGCGCCATTGTCGGGGAGCATAGCTATATTTGTTGAGTCACTTGGGATTATTATCATATTATCACTATGAAGAATATGAAGGATCCTAAGCTTAAGATATTTCCCTCAAGTACGAGGAAGGTAAGAAACTATCATCCAGTTTTGCTTTAGATTCACCTTCTGTTATAAGTAAACTTGCAACACCACCACATGCAATTTCAGTATGTCGCAAGTTATTGATGATGCTACTTCTACTATGAATGATGCTTATGATGATGCTAGTACCTTGCTTGATAATGATGTGCCACTTGGTGATTTTCTTGATAAACAAATTGCTAGAGTTATACAACATGATGCTGTTGAATCTGATGATGAGCTTGATACTGAAACTCCTGAAACACCTGCTAGAACTAGCCTTCCTAGATATGAATTGCCTAAGGTACCGGAAGGTTATGTTATGAGTGAAGAAGCAACTAGAGATATTCTTGCTTGTAATGATAATATGATCTAGAGAAATTACTATGCAAGTATAAAGAAAAATCTCGGAATGCTAGAATGAAATGTGATCCTAAGTTTGCTATTTCACCTATTTGTATTGCTGATAAGGATTATGAATTCTCTGTCGACCCAGTGTTAATTACTTTGGTTGAATATCCTTTCCATGGTTTTGAAACTGAAACTGCTGTGGCACATCTTACTAAGTTGAATGACATATCCACCCTTTTTACTCATGATGAGAAAACTCATTATTACTTTATTCTCAAATTATTTCCTTTCTCATTAAAGGGTGATGCTAAAGCTTGGTACAATACTCTTGCTCCTGGTTGTGTGCGAAGTCCCCAGGATATGATTTATTACTTCTATGAAAAATATTTTCCTGCTCATATGAAACAAGCTGCCTTACAGGAAATATTTAACTTTGTGCAAACTAAAGAAGAGAGTCTCCCACAAGCTTGGTGGAGGCTTTGCCAGTTACTTAATGCTTTGCCTGATCATCCTCTTAAGAAAAATGAAATACTTGATATCTTCTATAATGGACTAACCGATGCTTCTAGGAACTTCCTAGATACTTGTGCTGGTTGTGTTTTCAGGGAATGAACTGTTGCTCAAGCTTAAGAATTATTGAATAACATATTGAAAAATTATGATGATTGGACTCTTCCCGAACCACCGCCTAAACCCACTCCGAAGAAGAGGGGTATATTATATCTCAGTCCTGAAGATATGCAAGAGGCAAAGAAATCAATGAAGGAAAGAGGTATTAAAGCTGAGGATGTTAAAAATTTACCTCCTATTGAAGAAATACATGGGCTTAATACACCACCATTGCCTAAGATAGTAGAGGTAAATTATATTATGAAGTTCAATGAAAATGATAATCCTCACAATATGCATCCTAGTCAATGCCTTTATGAGTTTGATAACTATATTAGAAAACAAGATCACTTCAATGCAAATGCTATGAAACAGTTGAAACATAATTCTGATATGATTGCTCGCTTGAGTGACTTGTTATTTAGAATCTCAAATGATGTTAGAGGTGTTGGAAAACATGCTTCTATGGTTCAAACCCAACTAGAACAAGTTGCTAAATCACAAAGAGAATTACTTGATGAAATGAATCATAATATGCACGACTTTGTTGTTAGAGTTGCAACTAGAGGAGGTAAAATGACTCAGGAACCACTTTATCCTGAGGGAAACCCAAGAAGAATTGAACAAGACTCACAAAGAGCTAACACTAGTACACCTAGTCCTTCTAGAAAGAAAAATAAAACTAAAAATAAAAATGATAGGACTTTGCACACTTCTAGTGAACCTAAAATAGAAAAACCTCGTGACAATGAAAAAGAAACTTCTATCTCTGATGCTAAAACTCAATCTGGTAATGAGCATCCACCTAGTGATAATGAAAAGGATAATGAAGACACTCAACCAAGTAATGAAAAAGAATCAGATAATGATGTTGAGATAGAACCACCTATTGATCTTGATAACCCACAACCTAAGAATAAAAGATATGATAAAGGAGACTTTGTGGCTAGGAAACACGGTAAAGAAAGAGAACCATGGGTTCAAAAACCTATGCCTTTTCCACCCAAGTAAACTAAAAGGAAAGATGATGAATAATTTGAACGCTTTGCTGAAATGCTGAGGCTAGTCTTTTTGCGTACTCGCTTGACTGATATCTTGAAAATGCCTCCTTATGCAAAATACATGAAAGACAACATCACTAATAAGAGAAAAATATCGGAAGCTGAAATCTCCGCTATGCTTGCTAATTATACTTTCAACGATGGAGTACCTAAAAAACATGGAGATCTGGGAATACCAACTATACCTTGCTCCATCAAAAAGAATTATGTGAAAACTGCTTTGTGTGATTTAGGAGCTGGTGTTAGTGTTATGCCTTTCTCTTTACATAAAAGACTTGACTTGAATAAACTCACACCTACTGAAATATCCTTGCAAATGGCTAACAAATCAACTGCCATACCTATCGATATTTGTGAGGATGTGCCCGTTGTTGTCGCTAATGTTACTATTTTGACTAACTTTGTTATACTTGAGATGCCCGAGGATGACAACATGTTGATTATCCTTGGTAGACCCTTCTTGAACACTGCAGGGGCTGTTATTGATTGCAATAAAAGCAAGGTCACTTTTCATATTAATGGTAATGAGCATACGGTGCACTTTCCGAAGAAACAATTCCAAGTGAATGGTATTAATGTTATTGAAAAATCTCCGACAATCACTATTGAAGTTTTCAAATACCTCTACCTACTGTCAAAAAGAAATATGAAATGCTTATTGTTGGGGAAATGCATATCCCCATTGAGGTAACTTAGTGATTTATGAAAGTTCTTCGGTTTCATGCTAATTGAAAGTGGTTGTTAATAAGACCTGATCAACGTTATTAATGAATCATTTTTGAGTGGTATGGAGTTGATGAATTTAGTAAGCACTACCTTCTGTCCCTACTTTTTATTCTCTATTTTTATTAGTTAAATAAAATAAAATGCCATGTTTTGTCTATTTTCTGAATTTATCATGCAATAAAAAATGACCCAAAAATAAAAGTCCTCGGAATGCCCTGAAAATTTTATATGATTTTTTCCTAAATATTTAAGAATTTTTGGTGCAAAATTTACCAGAGGGAGGTGCACCAGTGGGCACAACCCACCTGGGCGCGCCAGGACCCCCAGTCGTGCCCTGGTGGGTTGTGGTCCCAAAGTGGGCCCCCTCACTTATCTCTTCATCCCACATTGTCACCTACCTCTAGAAAAAAATCACCCTTGCTCGGTCTCCCGTGTTCTTGAGCTCAAACCCGCGGATTTCAATCTCTTTGCTCGAAGCTCCGTTTTCGAAACTGTTTCGGGGGATTGTTGCTCGGTATGTGACTCCATCATTTGTCCAATTAGTTTTTGTTCTACTCTTGGTGCTACTCTTGGTGCTGTTGTAGATGTACTTGCATGTTCAATTCCTAGTGTTCTAAGTAGTTTGAATGCTTACTATGGCCTCTATGTATCCCTATGAGTAGTTGCTATTAGTTTTGTGAAGTTTTGTTGGAAAAATGTTGTGAACTAAAAATTCATTGTTCATAGGAAAAATTGTACGCGGACATGATGAACCTATTTGGAAGGAGTTCTTCGATGAGATGATCCTCGGGGGCATCCTCTAGTGACAGTTCTGCTCACCGGTCTTACGTTGAACCAAGTGAAAGTTCCATGAGAGATGCCGCCACCAAAACATGCTTATGGCCTTGCGATGAATATATGGTGCATGTGGGCATCAAGGAGGAGTTTGAGAAATATGTTTACAATGCCGGTCTCGGTCCCTACCTCTCAGATAAGTGTGAACAACGCCGTCTTCTCACTGAATCATTTGCCAAAGGATTTAAATATTTTCCACTTGAGTCTAGGGTGTCGTTTATGCTTTATGATGAACCATTTACTATTCCACTAGAGAATTTTTCTCACCATTGCAAACTTCCATTTTGGGGTTCGCCTGATGAGCCACCAAACGTTGAGTATGAGTCTTTCTTGACTAGCCTTTGTTACGGTGAAAATAGAGGAGTGAGACAAGGAAGAATAAAGAGCATTCACTATCCCACAATTCAGTACTTTGCATTATTTAATGGGAAATGCATAGTAGGCAAGCAAGACTGTAGCATACTTTGTTCGCCAGACTTGAGCCTCATTCACACCGCTCTCACTAGTGAAAGGAATTTTAACCTTGGAGCGATTGTTGCACGTAGACTTCAGCATAATGCCAAAAGTGGTTGGTTCTATGGTGGAATTTATGCCACATGTCTAGCACGAGGACTGGGTGTTTCACCTTTTCCCTTTGACCCTATCTTACTCACTCGATATTTAGATTTTGATGCCTTAAAGGAGCATAAGATTCTCAAGGGAAGGGCTGATAACTTCACTTATAATTTGTTGTTTAACCAATCACATGTTGTGGACACATATTTGTCTGCGCCTGCTCTCTTTGATTGTCATAGCAAGGGTAGATATTTTGTTCTTGAGAGTGAGGCCCGAGCTCACAATGCAGTAGTGGTGGCAGCCCGGCAGGCCGAGGCATCCGCACCGAGATCCTCCGTGAGCTACCACGCCGACTACTACCCTCCAGGATACTGATCGATTACCAACTTAGGCCAAAAGCCTAAGCTTGGGGGAGTACGTGTTCTCACCGACATTATATTCATGTTCATTTATCATTCTAATTGTCGGTGCTCACACTTTTTCATTGTATCATCCATGCTTAGATTTATTTTCTTGCTTTCTTCTTGTGTGTTTGATAAACTTTAGAAAAACCAAAAAATTAGTTGTAGTAATTTACTTTCTATGCATGCTTAGTAGTAGTATTAAAAATAAAACCCAAAAAGATTTCCTTGTTCTTCTTTTGCTTGTTGGGAGCTTTCCCGTGTAAATAGTTTTTCTCGTTTTTGCTTTTTATTTGCTTGTTCTAGAAAACCAAAAACTCCAAAAATATTTTAGTGTGTTTCTCTAGATTTCTTTTCTTTTTATTTGAGTTGCACCGAGGAGAAGACCACGATGAAAATGTTGAGTGGCTCTCATATGAATAACTTTTGATCTAATAAAGAGCACATTTTACCTTATCTTCTCCTGTTGAATAATTTTTTTTGCAAATTCCAGCTTAGTCCACGGCACTCTTGCATTATTATTATTATTTTCATATCATTCGGTCATGCAAGTGAAAGGCAATAATGACGACATTTGATGAACTGGTTGTGGAAAAGAGAAACTGGTATGAACTCGACTTGTTCTATTTGTGTAAATATGTTTAACCTAGTATCCAGGCTTCAGCACATTATGATTAAACATGTTTGCAATGAAAATTAGAGATTATAGTTTCTCATGCCATGCATAAGTAGCTGGGAGTTGATAATGATTTATCTTGGATATCAACATAGCGCTAAAATAATTGTGATGTAGTATGATGATATGGTATCCTCCTCCGAATGTTCGAGTGGCTTGACTTGGTACATGTTCATGCATGTAGTTGAATCAAACCAACATAGCCTCTATAATGTTTATGTTCATGGTGTTCATATCCTACTCATGCTAGTGTCCAATGTTACTTATGCATAATGCCTGGTCATGATCGTTGTTGCTCTCTAGCTAGCCGCTTCCCAATCTTAATTGCTAGCCTTCGCCTGTACTAAGTGGGAGTTCTGTTTGTACATCAAAACCTTGAACCCAAAGTTATTCCAGATGATTCCATCATACCTACCTATATACGATATTACCCCACCATCCTAAGTAAATTTGCATGTGCCACCTCTAAAAACTTCTAAATATTTATTTGTTTTATGTGCCTGGATCGTTCATGGAACGACAGGAGGTAGTCGATATCTTCCGTGCTAAGCGGGTTATCCTCGGGTCGAGTGTTTATTCACTCACCATCGCACATGGAAATGGGCGGTAATAGGGATGCCCAATCCCAAACTGCAAACATGAAAAGAGTTCATCTCTGAAATAATCAAACAAAAACTCCCAATGGAGTCAAAACCTTTACTTTCCGCTTGGTAATCGCCACTAGCGTGCTTAGCATGGAAGATGTTGATAGCTGATGGTCGTGAAGTGAATGAGAAGGGGGCATGTCTCAAAATTATCATTTATCTCTGTTTTAAAAATTGAGCTTTGGCACCTCTGCAAATCACTGCTTCCCTCTGCGAAGGGACTTTCTATTTACTTTTATGTTGCGTCACCACCTTCTAAAAACAAGCGCCAAAAACTGAGTAGAGCACAACTGTCATGATTTATGCATTGTGTATAGGTAATGTTGGATGCATCATGACTGGATCTTTTCTACCATGAATTACAATGTTTAGTCGCTACTTGAACTTTGGAGGTGCTCTGCATTTATATTTTGCGGTCTCAGAAAGGGCTAGCGAGATACCATTATTTTCATATTATATCATGGTTGTTTTGACAACATGTTGTTGTTTGAGATATCTTATTATTGCTCGCTAGCTGATTATGTCATTGATATGAGTCATTATAATCTTTAAGAGTTATTGTTGACATGGTTAGTTATAATGTTGGCTGAAAACCTGGGTGTTGTTTAAGCTTATTCATGCAAACAAGAGCAAAGAGTTCGTAAAAGTTTTTCTTTCTCACTTTCAGTTTATCAACTGAATTGCTTGAGGACAAGCAAAGGTTTAAGATTGGGGGAGTTGATACATCTCCAATGTATCTACTTTTTCTCACGCTTTTCCTCTTGTTTTGGACTCTAATTTGCATGATTTGAATGAAACTAACCCCGGACTGATGTTGTTTTCAGTAGAACTACCATGGTGTTGTTTTTGTGCAAAAATGAAAGTTCTCGGAATGGAATGAAACTTTGCGAGGAAATTTTATATCAATAATAAGAATTTCTGGAGTCAAGACCCACCAGAGAGGGGCCCCTGGATGGGCACAACCCACTAGGGCACGCCCCCCTCTCCTGGCGCGCCCAGGTGGGTTGTACCTACCTGGTGGCCCCGCTGACGACCCCATGATACTACAAATTCACATTATTCCAGAAAAAATTAGGGAGAAAGAATTATCGCGATCCACGAGATGGAGCCGCCGCCAAGCCCTGTTCTTCCTTGAGAGGGCAGATCTGGAGTCCGTTTGGGGCTCCGGAGAGGGGGATCTTCGTTCTTTGTCATCACCAACCCATCTCCATCGCCAATTCCATGATGCTCCCCACCGGGAGTGAGTAATTCCTTCGTAGGCTCGCTGGTCGGTGAGGAGTTGGATGAGATTCATCATGTAATCGAGTTAGTTTTGTTAGGGCCCGATCCCTAGTATCTACTATGTTCTTAGATTGATGTTGCTATGCTTAATGCTTGTCACTTTGGGCCCGGGTGCCATGAACTCAGATCTGAACCGTTTATGAGTTCATCATTATATCCATGTTTTAGATCTGATCTTGCAAGTTATACTCACCTACTACGTGTTATGATCCGGCAACCCCGGAGTGACAACAACCGGGCCCACTCCCAATGATGCCCGTAGTTTGAGGAGTTCATGTATTCACTATGTGTTAATGCTTTGTTCCGGTTCTCTATTAAAAGGAGGCCTTAATATCCCTTAGTTTCCAATATGGACCCCGCTGCTACGGGAGGGTAGGACAAAAGATGTCATGCAAGTTCTTTTAATAAAGCGCGTATGACTATTTACGGAATACATGCCTACATTATATCGATGAACTGGAGCTAGTGCCGTATCGCCCTAGGTTATAACTATCACATGATTAATATCATCCAACAAGTCACCGATCCAATGCCTACGAATTTATCCTTATTGATCTTCTTCCGTTACTATTGCTATCATCACTGTTACACTTGCTACAAATTACTGCTATCACTGTTACTGTTACTATTCCTGTTGTCACTACTATCAAAACTATCGAACTACTTCGCTACTGATCACTTTGCTGCAGATAATTAATCTCCAGGTATGGTTGAATTGACAACTCAACTGCTAATACCTTCAAATATTCTTTGGCTCCCCTTGTGTCGAATCTATAAATTTGGGTTGAATACTCTACCCTCAAAAACTGTTGCGATCCCCTATACTTGTGGGTTATCAACGACAACAATCTACTGGTTTTAGTAGGCTCCGTCGGTAAAAGTATAACGACCACATACCTTTTGTGTTCGTTATTCTTGTAACGACGGGATGATGCGTCGTTGTCAATGCCGAGGCAATAACAACCTTAATTGTAGTAGTAACGACCACTTTTGTCATGGCTAATAATGTTTGGATGGTGACCGAAGTATCATTGACGACCACTTTCTTCAGCATTTTGATATCCTTCAAAACCATTTATATTTAGTATAAGTGCTCATTCAATGATCACTTTATGCAACATGCAACATTTGAATATTAACATCCACATTAATAATGAAACAAAAAAATTGAATTGAAAGGATCATAGCCTCTTTTATTAATAGAAATCAGATAAATGAACAAAATTTTGACATTGCACCATTACAAAATTGGAGTCAAAATCACTCCTTGTATGACCAATTGTGTGCTTGCTCATATCTAACTGGAAATGGAGACAACTAGAAAATATGATAGTTATAAAATCTTCAATCAAGCGACACCATTGTCGTTTGAATGGTATTGGATATCATTCTTCATCGACAATTACCATGCTTCCTGATGCTTCTATATATTACGGTGGAGCGTCAGTCCTACAAAATGTTGAGTAATTTGTGAAAGTCAGTCCATGTAAATAAATTGGCACAAACTTTAAAAACACATGAAATCAATGTATGAGAACTTATAAATGGGCAAAAATTATAGAAGTTTGTTGCATTTAAATAAAGCCTTACATGTTTTTTTGTGGGGGCTACAGAATCAATAAAGGTTGTACCCTTCTTCTAAGTCTAAAAAATAAGGTGTCCATACTTGGCTTGTTTTCCTTTCCTCCCTATTCCAACACATGCAAGTGCCTATTATTGGTAAAAATAAATTGCAAGACAACTCACTGCCCTTCAATGGAATTTTGCAGCAACATTGTAAACATTTAATACGAGAGCAAACACTTTGTAGCAAAAAAATCTCATCATTCAACTGAAGATCAGAATAGGCCATGAACATGATTTTTGTACAAGGTAGCAGAGCTAATCTAATGAAACCGACACATCAGAAATAACTTTTGAAGCAGTGTAATCCGCTGGTAACAGAAATGGCCTAGTTAATCCTAAAGCTACACTTAACACTTAGGGTCAATCAAGCGACACTTCACACTTATTAGTTAATAACTAATTTAACTAATTATGAGCCTGCAACTTTTGCAAAACCTAGCACACACACAATATATACTGATACGTCCATTTTGCATCATGTTTTCTTACTGTTATTTATAATGTTTTTATCCATAATAATGCTTTTTGGAGTAATTTTAATGCCTTTTCTCTCGTAATATGCAAGGTATACACAAAGAGGAAGAATTTCGGCAGCTGGAAATCTGGACCTGGAAAAGCTATGTCACACTACCTACTCTGCACAACTCCAAATAAGCTGAAACTTTACGGAGAATTTTTATGGAATATTTGAGTAATATTGGAGCAAATAACTATCAGAGGGGGCCCATCAGGTGGGCACAACCCACCTGGGCGCGCTGGGGAGCCCAGGCGTGCCCTGGTGGGTTGTGCTCACCCAGCCCCACCTTCGGTGCCCATCTTCTAGTATATAAGTCATTTTTACCTAGAAAAATAAAGAGAGGACTTTTGGGATGGAGCGCCGCCATCTCGAGGCGAAACTTGGGTAGGAGCACTTTTGCCCTTCGGGGGAGCGATTCCATCGGGGGAACTTCCCTCCCGGAGGGGGAAATCATCGTCATCATCATCACCAACAACTCTCCCATTTTGGGGAGGGTAATCTCCATCAACATCTTCAATAGCACCATATCATCTCAAACCCTATTTCATCTCTTGTGTTCAATCTTGTTACCGGAACTATAGATTGGTGCTTGTGGGTGACTAGTAGTGTTGATTACATCTTGTAGTTGATTACTATATGGTTTATTTGGTGGAAGATTATATGTTCAGATCCATTATGCTATTTAATACCCCTCTGATCTTGAGCATGATTATCATTTGTGAGTAGTTACTTTTGTTCTTGAGGTCACGGGATGAAAGATCGTGGATGTCACCTAGAGGGGGGGTGAATAGGCGCTTTAAAATAATTACGGCTGAGACTTGAACAAATGCGGAATAAACCTAGCGGTTAATATGTCAAGCACAAAACCTACAACAACTAGGCTCACCTATGTGCACCAACAACTTATGCTAAGCAAGAAAAACTACTTAGGTGATAGCAAGATATATGACAAGAAACAATATGGCTATCACAAAGTAAAGGGCTCGGGTAAGAGATAACCGAGGCACGCGGAGACGATGATGTATCCCGAAGTTCACACCATTGCGGATGCTAATCTCCGTTTGGAGCGGTGTGGAGGCACAATGCTCCCTAAGAAGCCACTAGGGCCACCTAATCTCCTCACACCCTCGCACAATGCAAGATGCCGTGATTCCACTAAGGGACCCTTGAGGGCGGTCACCGAACCCGTACAAATGGCAACCCTTGGGGGCGGTCACCGAACCCGTACACTTTGGCAACCCTTGGGGGCGGTCACCGGAACCCGTCAAATTGCTCGGGGTGATCTCCACAACCTAATTGGAGACCCCGACGCTTGCCCGGAGCTTTACACCACAATGATTGAGCTCCGAACACCACCAACCGTCTAGGGCGCCCAAGCACCCAAGAGGAACAAGCTCAAGGGCACCAAGCACCCAAGAGTAATAAGCTTCTCAACTTGTAACTTCCACGTATCGCGTGGAGAACTCAAACCGATGCACCAAATGCGATGGCAAGGGCACACGGAGTGCCCAAGTCCTTCTCTCCCAAATCCCACCAAAGCAACTAATGCTAGGGAGGAAAATGAGAGGAAGAACGAAAGAAGAACACGAAGAACTCCAAGATCTAGATCCAAGGGGTTCCCCTCACTTAGAGGAGAAAGTGATTGGTGGAAACGTGGATCTAGATCTCCTCTCTCTTTTCCCTCAAAAACTAGCAAGAATCCATGGAGGGATTGAGAGTTAGCAAGCTCGAAGAAGGTCAACAATGGGGGAAGAACACGAGCTCAAAGGATAAGGTTCATTGGGGAAGAAGACCCCCTTTTATAGGAGGGGAAAAATCCAACCGTTATGTGCTCAGCCCGCACACGAGCGGTACTACCGCTCCACGAGCGGTACTACCGCTTGGGCGGAAGAAGCAGGGAAAACAAGCAACACAACATGAACCTTGGGACGGTAGTACCGCTCATCCCAGTGGTACTACCGCTCACGAGCGGTACTACCGCTCCTACTGCTGCTTCTACTGTCGCTGAACCCGACACGAGAAAACCATGTCTCGAGTCGAGGCGGTACCAGTGCGGAACCGGAGCCGTACTACCGCTTATGGCCATGGGCGGTACTACCGCTGTGGGACAGCGGTACTACCGCTTGTGGCGATAAGCGGTATTGCCGCTCCGGCCCAGCGGTACTACCGCTGGCGCCATCCTTATGCCATTTCCGCGAAAACAAAGTATTCTCCAAGGAAAACCAGAACTGCCATAACTTCTGCAAATGAGCTCCGAATTGAGCAAACTCAAGCTTGTTTGAAACAAGACAACGAGTAGCATCAAAACAACGACTGGTTATAGAAGAAGAGGCAGGGGAGGTATGCTTAGCAAACAAAGGAGTGAAACCTCCAATAGAGAAGAACCGGCATACCCTCCAATATCGAAAACATCATAGAAGATGCATGTGAACTCCGTTTTCGATGAACTCGAGCTTGTCATAAAAATGACCATACGCTCCAAATCTCACAAGGAGAAGAACCAAACAAGAACCAAAAAGTTGATGCAAGGATGCAATGGTTTGAGCTCTCTACGAACGATACGATCAAGCAACTCATCGAGAGCCCCCCTTGATAGTACGGCAATCGATCCTATAACCCGGTCTCCCATAACTACCATGAGACCGGTAAAATAGAAAACCCATCAAGGGCAAACCTTTGCCTTGCACATGGTCCACTTGAGCTAGATGATGACGATCTTGACTCCCTCAAGTTGGACCACCTTTCTTGATTGCGTTGGCTCGATGAAGACTAGTTGATTGCTCCCCCATACTCCACTATGGGTGAGCCACACTTCCGCACATTTTCACAAGTCCATCATCACCACAATGGACGGCAAGCTTCAAGCATTTGATCTCTTCATGATGCTTCACTTGAACTTGCACACCACAACCTAACCCCACAAAGAACTCTCACGAAGATCATGGGTTAGTACACAAAGCGTAATTGGCAATGCTTACCATACCATGGGATCGCTTGATCCCTCTCGGTACATCTTCTATGCTTTGTGTGTTGATCAACTTGATTCATTCTTTGACTTAGTCTTGATCAACCTTGAATCTTTCCAACTCTCTTCATTTGGATGATGTCTTGAAGGTAAACATGAATGATCACACAATCTTCTTCTTCAAGACATGCTTGCAATAAGTTCAACACTCACATGACCGATCTTTGGATAATTCCTTAATAGCACCGTGGTCATCAGAAACTCTCCTTGAGACCAACAAATGGACTCCAAGAAAAGCCTATGGACAAACCCTTCAAATATAACTCAAGGAAACCATTAGTCCATAGAGATTATCATCAATTGCCAAAACCAAACATGGAGGCACCGCATGTTCTTTCACGGGAGAAATCATGTTGCAAGTAATCACGTGAACTTGATATGTGTTCGATATTTTGATAGTATGTATGTTATGATTCCCTTAGTGGTGTCATGTGAACGTCGACTACATGACATTTCACCATATTTGGGCCTAAGGGATGCATTGTGGAGTAGCAAATTAGATGATGGGTTGCGAGAGTGACAGAAGTTTAAACCCCAATTTATGCGATATTCCGTAAGGGATCGATTGGATCCAAAAGTTTAATGCTATGGTTAGAATTTATTCTTAATACTTTTCTTGTAGTTGCGGATGCTTGCGGGAGGGTTAATCATAAGTAGGAGGTTTGTTCAAGTAAGAACATCACCTAAGCACCGGTCCACCCACATATCAAATTATCAAAGTACCGAACACGAATTAAACCAACATGATGAAAGTGACTAGATGAAATTCCCGTGTACCCTCAAGAACGCTTTGCTTATCATAAGAGACCGTTTTGGCCTGTCCTTTGCCTCAAAGGGATT
Organism: Triticum aestivum; assembly: GCF_018294505.1. NCBI lineage: Eukaryota > Viridiplantae > Streptophyta > Magnoliopsida > Poales > Poaceae > Triticum > Triticum aestivum. The sequence continues at coordinate 495,361,607 of NC_057810.1, forward strand.
GTACTACCTTGATGCACTTTTGTTACTACTATTGTTACTTGCTCATTACAAATTACCTTTGCTATCAAACTACTCTGTTATTTACAATTTCAACACTTGCAGACATTACCTTGCTGAAAAAGCACTTGTCATTTCCTTTTGCTCCTCGTTGGATTCGACACTTTTACTTATCGAAAAGAGCTACAATTGATCCCCTATACTTGTGGGTCATCATATACCATGTCAGACATTTCCAAACTAAGAACTCTGCTTATAGGACTTAACCAACTTGTTAATACAAACATGTATTGGACAACTCTTACAAGCGCTTTTTTCAACTTTGGTCATGATAACTTACATAGTCCACATGTGGTAACTTTTGACAAAAAAAAACATCTGGACATGCCAACACAAGATCTAGTTTCGAATCTCTCGTCGCGATGATTTTTATGTGAAAACAATTTTCGATTGAACAGACGGTTTAAGCTAAAAAAATTTAAATTTAAATTTTCATTGAAATCTTTGCTGACTTCATAAAAAAATTACGCGTGCATGCATATTTGCTCGTCATATACATCTGCATGCAATTAGGCAAAATAGGTTGCATGCAAAAAATCGGTTGCATGCAAACAAAGGATCGTATAGTGCTGCGTGGGATTGTTCAGGTCCGTTCCTAACGGCCAATCAGTCGAAAGTTATTGTTGTCCTTTCTCAAATCAATGAGAGGCTCCGACTCAAAAAAAATAAAGGAAAAGCTTGCGTTCAGCCAATCGATCTTTTCTTTTGTGTCTGTCGCGTCCTATACTTGCCACGCGTCTTGATTAGGCCCGCGCACCGCATCTCTTCTTCATCCTTATCTCCATGAAACGTTGGTCACTAATTAATTTCTGTAGCTACTCCTGCAACTGGTCACCTGTTTCAAAAAGTAAACCGCAACAAATGCTATGTTGCGGACCATTTGCCGGTCCTTTTGCTTGACATGTGGCCACCCACGTCTTATCTCTTCATCATCTTATCTCTTTTTCAACAGTGGCGGAGCTACACAAGATTGGTTGGGGGGCAAGAGAGAAAATGTCCAATTCTAAGGGGGCAAAAGCTGTATTTTTTCCA
>NC_057810.1:495363036-495368046 GCF_018294505.1 Triticum aestivum
AGCTCCGCCAGTGCTTTTCAACCTCTCTCTCCCGTATATAAGTGCCTATCAATGGCGTACATCTAGCTGGTGAGGAGGATAGTGATGAGGCAAGCGGTCGAGGTCTGTCGCTCGTAGAGGGTGGCGCGATGGAGGGGACGGGCGGCGCCTCTCCTCTCTCACCATCGTCCGGTGGGCGCACGTCGGCGGCGACGCGATGGCAGGGATGGGCGGCTCCGCTCCCCCTCACCACCGTCCGGCGGGAGCTCCTGGCGAACGACGATGGTGTTTTTTTGCAACATTCAATTTGTTGCAAGGAAGATTTCTGCAACATTAGTCATGTTGCAAAACTTCCTTTCGTACCATCATATAAAGGTGAAGACAAAGAAAAAAGAATCTGCAACATCACCTCAGTTGTAAAGTTTTTCCGCAACAATACTTCTGTTGCAAAAAAAAATGAAGACAGAAAAATAAAATCCGCAACACGAGCTATGTTGCAAAGAAAATCCCACAACACAACCTATGTTTTTGCGCAAAAAAACACAACCTATGTTGCAAAAAAAATCCACAAGATATCTGTGTTACAAGTATTTCTGCAACAAGGTCTCTGTTGCGAAGTAGAGAAAGCCGTGCATCCACTTGCTCGATTTATCAAATCCGACAGCTTGCGAGGCGACTTATCTTTTCAAAAGATTCACCGGCTGAAGCGTACCAGCTTCCAAAAAATAATCAATGTTGGCAAAAAAGTAGAGTATATTTGAACTTTGCTACTATCCAAAATCCGCAAATTAAACAAGACACTGATCCCGTATCTTAACGTAACAGAATGTCAGTTACTATTTCCATGCCTCCACTTTTTCCTCCTCACCGCTACCAATCTCTCCCTTTTATCTCTCCTCGCCTCCACCCGCGCATCTCCGGGCAGCTAAAATCGTACCTTCCCTACCTTACCGTCGGTGGCCGCCGGCTCTGCCTCCCCGTAATCCCAACGTTGCAGCAGGGGACCCGCCGTGATGGGTTCTGCATACCCGACGGGAGGAGACTGACCGGCGGAGAATAAGGTGCTGCCGCAATCCGCCGGGTGCCGTGCAATGGGCGTCGTCGTGGGACAGGTGAAGCCGACGTCGCTGGGCAGCCGCCCCCGTCGAATGCGGCCTTCGTATGCCCCCTTCTCCGAGCCCTTCACTGAAGGCCAGGCACATGCCGCTCCGTCATCCCCTTCCTGGCCGGCAGCGTGCTGTGCGTAGAAGCCCGTCCCTCCCTCCGTCCATCTTTCTCCACCGATCTGGCTCCATTTTTTTCCCCGCTTCCTCTCTGTGCTCGCAAATTCGTTTGATCCAAAATGGAAGTATTTGGTGATCGGGATGAGCCGACCGATCCTGAATACATAGAGGTGGATCCGACCGGGCGATACATGCGCGTAAGTTTTCGTCTGGTGCTTTGTTTTCTGATGATTGATCTTGCTTGGACTCCGATTTGTTTGATTGATGCCAATGTGACTTACATTTCCATGCTAGTTTGTTGACTCTGCGGTGAAAGGGTGCCTGCATTACATATTTGGATGTTTACAATCTGTCGTCATAAAAACTTATGTTCTACAGTGTTTTATTGCTTCGTTCCATATGCCAATGCGGAGTCGTGCACATTGGGAGCAGTATATGATGCTTTATAAATAAAAGTTGAATTAGAGCTATGTTAGAAAATGCACTATGAAAATTCTGCCAATTTGCTCATTAGATTATTAAAATTCAGCACATGAGGGAATACCTAAAATGATCAACAAAACCATTCATGCCTATTGTATTGATCTGATTTTCCCCCTTGTTGCAGTACAATGAGGTGTTGGGGAGAGGAGCTGTCAAGACTGTGTATGCCCTTACCATCATATTGTTTCATTTATGTTTCTTTGTCAATTGATAGGTTGTTTCTTTTTCTTTCCAGACCTTAGAAGATTGACAATGATTCGTATTTTAGTTACCAATGCACATGCTCGGTTCTAGGCTTATAGCCATAGTATAGGCATCCTTTGTCGCTGTTCCACTTTGTTCAAAATACTAGAAAGGCCCCAGTTAAATTAACAGTAGTAATGTAGTACTCAATCATATCTTACACTCCCGACAGCCTTTCTATGACCATATGTACCAAGAAACTACTTAGGAGATAATATAGGCTGAGCAACTTGGGTTTGAAGTGATTTGGACTGAGGGAATGTCATCATTTCAGAATGTAGCCTCTCTAAATTGTTCTGGAGACTAGTAGTGGCATTCAGTAAACAGATTCCTATCAGGTTAATGATAAATTGCTAAGCAATTATACTGCTACATTGCTTATGTTTCTGTTTACCTTTTTACACATCACTTCTGCCTATTACTCTGTAACTCGTGTTACATTCTTAATTTGGATTTAGTTACAAGGCATTTGATGAGGCCGAAGGTATCGAAGTTGCATGGAATCAAGTCAACATAGATGAGGTGATGCATTGTCCAGATAACCTTGAGAGGCTCTACTCGGAAGTTCATCTACTGAAATCTCTCAAGCATGAAAATGTAATGAAGTTTTACAATTATTGGGTTGATGATCAAAAGAAGACAATCAATGTTATTACTGAACTGTTTACATCTGGCAGTCTTAGGCAGTAAGTAATCTTTGACGACCATGCTCTGCTGCTACTTCCATCTTTCTTGAGAATGACACCATCACAACTTTGTGCATTTCTAGTTACCGACGGAAACATCCACGTGTTGATTTGAAAGCAATAAAGAATTGGGCAAGACAGGTTCTTCATGGATTAGATTACTTGCACAGCCACCAACCTCCGATTATCCACAGAGACCTAAAGTGTGATAATATTTTTGTTAATGGCAATCATGGACAAGTTAAGATTGGAGATCTTGGACTAGCTACAATTATGCGAACACCTAAAGCAAGAAGTGTTATTGGTAATATACTTTTGCTAGTTTATTCTCTTCCATGTTTTTCTGAACAAATATGTTATGGTTCTTTGATCTCACGGGACAACTTTGTATGTTATGGTTCAACCATTTAACATCTTTATATCAGTATAATCGTCTGCAATACATGGTTGTTTGAAATGTGAAAACCAAGTTCGCATCTGTTTTCTCATTTAGACATATTATTTGGTTGTGTATTTTCAACAACCCACTCTTAAGTTCTAACCATTTTCTACAAAATTATTTTTTGCACCTGACACAACACATATTTGAACTCCTCTTTATTTTGGCAGGTACTCCTGAATTCATGGCACCTGAGCTATATGATGAGAGTTATGATGAACTGGTCGATATTTACTCCTTTGGTATGTGCATGTTGGAAATGTTCACTCTTGAATATCCATACAATGAATGCAAAAATCCAGCTCAGATCTTTAAAAAAGTGTCCAAGGTAAGTGTTCTTAAATTTTATATTTCTGGAGTTCTGCTTCAGTCCAGCATCTTTTCTAAATTACTGCCTCTAATCTTTAGGGTGTCAAACCGGCTGCACTGTTCAAAATTGTAAATGCTGAAGTTAAGCATTTCATTGAGAAATGTTTACTTCCTGCTTCTGAGAGGCTGTCCGCCAAAGAACTATTGCAAGATCCATTTCTTTGCTCCGAAAATGCAAATGGTTTTGCTGGCACTATGGTTCCATCATCAATTCCCAAAGCAGTAGAGATCTCTCTGCAATCTTTGCACATGGACGTCGATACTCGTGGATCTATGTGTGGTAGCTCGGGCAAGAAAAATGTCCTTGGTTCTCCACATAAATCCGTGTTGGAGTTCACGAGAACTAACAGAAATACGGAACTCAATCTGAAGGGAGAGAAACTTGATGATAGTTCAGTCTCACTGGTTCTACGGATTGCTGATTTGTGTGGTATGATTTATTTTATGTTGTTTGAAACTCACATTACTATATATTTTTTATATCGTTGACTTTCTGTTCGCAGGTCAAGCAAGAAATATCCATTTCCTCTTCTACCTCGAATCTGACACAGCTATGTCTGTTGCTGCGGAAATGGTTGAACAGTTGGAGCTAGCAGACTGCGATGTTACTTTCATTGCTGATTTTATTGACCTTCTGATAGTCAATCTTGTTCCTGGTCGGAAACTGGCAAATGATGCAGCTATGAGTTCATACGAGGAATCTAAAACGTGTGGAAGTGATCAAGCAACTATTTCCCAGCAGAACCCATTAGAGATGCCACCTGATTATGTGTTAGTTCAAAGTACAATGCATTCTAAAGATATCAGTGCATCGCCGAATAAATATCTAGAATCTGTCTCAAGTGCAACTAACCTGGAGGGGCCAAAGTGCTCTGAGGGATCGGACTTCTCTGCGCAGCTTGCTGGGAGTTCTGAAAGTCCGAGCTACGATGGCACTGATGACTGTGGGACTATGTACTGTGGTGGGTACAAAGAGGGAATCCACAAACTAGACTGCAACCATGTTCTAGGTGATGGGTCAAGGAACATTTCGATTTTCCATATAGATGAAGCATCACCTCCTTCGGAGCTGGTGAGTGGTTGCTCGTCAATTTCCATTACCGATAGTCAAGATGTGCTGAATGGGGAGCTTGATTTGATTGAAGTCGAGTACAAAGATTGGTTTGATGAATTAGCAAGGATGCGGGAAGAAGCTATGGAGGGAGGAGGACAGGAGAAGTGGTTACAATATAATGATGTTTAAGTTCGAGTATCGTGTGTGTCTTGTCTGAAACATCATCGGAATGTCTTTAGATGTTCTTCTGCCTCCTGCTTCTACAGTTTTTTTTGGTCATGCAAATGTGAGTTATAATAATCGGTAGGATCATTGTCATCGATGTAGATTCGCACTGTTGCCCAGTGCGTTTATAATTAGTTAGTTCTTTAGCTCTGAGTTTTCCCAGCATTACAACTTTGATGGGTCATCGGGAAAACGCAACTGTTGTAGATACACGGCTGCAGAAGTTTTCAGTATTGGAATGAATATTGCAGCTGAAACATTCGATCTTTGTGTGTTCGTTATATATGTAGTTCCCCAATTTTATTTTAT
>NC_057810.1:495368366-495396613 GCF_018294505.1 Triticum aestivum
GAAGCAACCTTTTTCAGGTCTGTTCAACCAAACTTTTTGAGGGTTAAATAGTGCACGCAGAGCAAAGTTCAAGGAGCTAAGTGGCTCATCCATAGCGCCAACAGAAAAAGTACAGGCGGCCTTGGTCCTGTCATTTAGATATTTAGATGATTGCTCCTGTTGTTGTGCATTTCATTTGTGTGCATAGTTGTAGATCAGCTGCAATGGCTGTTTTATATTATAATTGACAGGAACCCTAGTCGCCTATTTGCTTCGGAGGAGAGACGAAGGGGTAAGGTGGGAAAGTATCCGGTGCTCCCAGCCTTGGGTACTCCCGGTACTCCAATGTCAATAAACATTTTTTTAATGCTTCAAAAAATTCCAAAAAAAATTATGAATGTACACAATGAATGTGACTACAAGCCCTAAAAATTTCAGGTCCAAACTTGAATCACACAATGAGAAACAAAAATGTGAAATCTAGCATGAATAGTGTAAAGAAGAGACAAAAGCAACATTGACACTATTCAGATCTGTATTTCTCTTTTTTGTTTCTCAATGTACATTTCAATTTTGGACCTAACATTTTTAGGGGATGTACTGACATTCCTTGTGAAGATTCTTATTTTTTCCAGAATTTTTTAAAACTTTTAAAAATGCTTTTTGACATTGGAGCACTGGGAGTACCCTAAGGCTGGGAGCATTGGATACTTTTCCCAGGATAAGGAAGAGACAACTCATGGTGTTAGGAAACCAACCCCAGTTTTTCTTTTATCCTAGTTGGTCTTTTCCTCTTTGCTTTTTTTAGCACAATCCACTAGGTTCAATGATTAATATACAAAGAGTATCATGAGGTAGACCGAGCCATGTGTATCTACGTTTACTATCAATTTCCTTATGAAACTTATCGGGATCTAACAATGTTGGAGAAGTAGTTTGCTGTCAGAAAGAATAATGGTTTCTTGCCCATTGTGACAAATACTCATTGTTCTGGCCTTCCAACCTAAATTGATTGGACTGTGACGATATAACCAATCATAACCCAGTATAACATCATTGCTTTCCAATTTCAGTAGCTTGAAGGTGTCTTGAAATGTGTGCCCTTTAATAGTATAAGTAGTATCTGCAGTGTAAGCTCTAGTAGTTAATTGACCTCCTCCAGCCACTTTGACAGTAAACAAATGTTTCTGACTCTCATATCAGTGAAGCCCACACCACCATAATCTTTAGGGGTGCATAGGTGTTCCCATCTGACCATGTAAAATTTCTTCTTCTTACTCCCAGTAGAAGTGATTTCTTATCGTATCAACTTTTTTCTGTATTTTGACAGGCAAAGTGTAGCAACCCAGAAGGTACACAAGGACATTTGATAAGCATGCATTGATCAATATATCTCTTCCTCCATAAGAGAAATGTTTGCATTGCCAAGAGTCCAACTTCTTTTCTACCTTTTAATGAAAAAAATCATTAGAAGAGATCTTGTCTTTGCTGATTGGTAATCCCAGATATTTATTAGACATTTGCCTATCTCACAGTTATATCAGCTACCCTCTGCTCCTCCTCTACACTCAACCCTAATGTGAAAATATCACTCTTCAAGTAATTGACTTTCATGCCAGACATTTCCTCTAAACAGTAGAGAAGGAATTAGAATCCAGTAATAGACTCCATGTCATTATGCAAAAAAAAAGCAAAGTATCAGAAGCATATTGCAAATGACTAATCCCTCCTGGTATCAGATGTGGTACCAAACCTCTAATCACACCTGCTTCCTTAGCTCTATCTAGAATTGCAGATAGTGCATCACCTACTAGGTGAAAAAGCAAAGGAGAAAGAGGATCTCCTTGCCTCAAACCTCTGAAAGTAGAGAAATATTCTTGCCAATCTCCATTCATATTCACACACACTTTGCCTCCTTCCACTGCTTGTCTAATCCAATCTATCCACCTGTCAGGGAAGTTTTTCCTATGCATTACCTCTGCCAAGAAAGGCCACTGAACTCTATCATAAGCTTTTTCAAAGTCCAACTGAAGCAAAATTCCTTCAGAGTGAGAGGTTTTTAACTCATGCAAAATTTCATGAAGAATTACACATCCATCCAAAATGTACCTCCCAGGAATAAATCCAGTCTGAAGAGAGCTGATTACTTGTCGAGCCAGAGGAGTAAATCTAAGTGTCAGAGCTTTGGTAATAGCTTTAAACATAACATTTAGAATACATATGGGTCTATACTGTAGGATACTATTAGCATCCTTAATCTTTGGCAGTAGAGAAATGACACCATAGTTTAGTCTGGACAAGTTCAACCTGCCATGATACAGCTCCTCAAGCATTTGTATTAGTATATCTCTCAACTTGGGGCAAAAAGCTCTAAAAAGCTAACAGAGAAGCCATCTGGACCTGGAGCAGTATTTGGTTTCATGCTTTTCACCACCTTGTCTATTTCTTCACTCATGAAGTTAATACAAGTGAGGTCTGATTTCTGTCATTCATATAATTCAGAAGAGGAAGGCCGGTTGAGTGCTTTCCGCGTAAGACTATTGAGTTTCCAGCTGATTGCCCATAGTTTTCAGGATAGGATTTGTCCGCTTGATTGAATTCATGTCATTGAAGCAATGAACTTGCTAGCCAGTGTGCCGAAAAGGTTGCTGACTTTGGGTACACAGAGTAGTGGCGAGAAAAGGGCTTGCGCCTCAGCCGTTTCGCTTGATTCAGACCTTGTGGTTGTAGTCACAGGGTACAAAGATAACCCCAAAACCATTTGTTGTATTCTTTAAGTCAATCGCTCGTAGTATGTGCTAGAATGAGATGAGATCCAGCTCAAAGGTGAAGACCTCATTCTTTGAACCCTCCCGGGCAGTTCCTGTTCTAGCTTCTCTATCTCTAGCAAGTGATACGAACAACACAACATCTTCTCCGGTCGTAGGTCGGTAGGGCTTGCCCTGGCTAAGAAATGGAATAAAAATTCCCGGTTTCTTGACTGTTTCTGAGATTATTTACCTTTATTTACATGAAGATGCACGGTCTCTTACACTTTTCCTAGCTTAAGTTGGCGGATTGGTAAACAAACGGCTCTGCAACTCCGTTTGCTTCGGCACCACTCCCTTGCTTCTTATCGAGGTCGGTGCCAACAAACAAATCTCATTTGAGCAATGGAATCTACATAAGAATGTAATCACTGTTAAGTATTCCACTCACTGATGCCCAGGAAAATGGGCCTCTGAAGAAAGCAAAGACGTGGCCCAGACAGAAAAAGGAGCTACTTATAAGGGTGAAAAAGAAGCAACCTTTTTCAGGTCTGTTCACCAAACTTTTTGAGGGTTAAACAGTGCACGCAGAGCAAAGTTCAAGGAGCTCAAGTGGCTCATCCATAGCGCCAACAGAAAAAGTACAGGAGGCCTTGGTCCTGTCATTTAGATGATTGCTCCTGTTGTTGTGCATTTCATTCGTGTGCATAGTTGTAGATCAGCTGCAATGGCTGTTTTATATTATAATTGACAGGAACCCTAGTCGCCTATTCGCTTGGGAGGAGAGACGAAGGGGTAAGGTGGGAAAGTATCCGGTGCTCCCAGCCCTGGGTACTCCCGGTACTCCAATGTCAATAAACATTTTCTTAATGCTTCAAAAAAATCTGAAAACAATTGTGAATGTACACAATGAATGTGACTACAAGCCCTAAAAATTTCAGGTCCAAACTCGAATCACACATTGAGAAACAAAAATGTGAAATCTAGCATGAATAGTGTAAAGAAGAGCAAAAGCAACATTGACACTATTCAGATCTGTATTTCTCTTTTTTGTTTCTCAATGTACATTTCGATTTTGGACCTAAAATTTTTAGGGGATGTAGTGACATACCTTGTGAAGATTCTTATTTTTTCCGAAATTTTTTGGAACTTTTAAAAATGCTTTTTGACATTGGAGCACTGCGAGTACCCCAAGGCTGGGAGCATTGGATACTTTCCTGGGGGTAAGGAAGAGACAACTCATGGTGTTAAGAAACCAACCCTAGTTTTTTTTTATCCTAGTTGGTCTTTTCCTCTTTGCTTTTTTTAGCACAATCCACTAGGTTTAATGATTAATATACAAAGAGTATCATGAGGTAGACCGAGCCATGTGTATCTACGCTGATCTAACGAAGAAGCAAAACTAGCCAGGTTGTGGGCTTCATAATTTGAGTCTCTTTTTTCATGGACAAAATTACACAAGGTAAAGGAAGAACTAGGGGAAATGCCTAATGGAGCTCGAGCTCCATGGAGCCCTTTGAAAACTTCAAAATTCAAATTTTAAGTTTCAAAAAATTCTGAAAAAAGTAGACATATACTGATATACATATGGATGTATACTACTTGTCTGCAAAATTTCATGAAGAAATACCTTTTTATGCGAGCTACATAAAATGAAAAAAAAACACATATTTCTAACACATGTATTGTTCACTATAAATTCACATGATTTTTTTTTGTACATGCCCCATAAAAATTTATTTCGTGATGAAATTTCACACACATCTAGTATACACCTATAAGTACTTGTGTACTTTTTCAGTTTTTTTCGAAACTTAAAAAAATTGATTTTTGAATGTTTGACAATAAAAATCCACTCTCAAGAACTAGCCACTATAATGTCCCTGATAACCACTTCATATTTACCACCCAATGGAGCCCAGAATTTCAAAAACTGACTTAAGTTTCAAAAAAATCTGAAATAAAATATACAAGTACCTACTGACGTACAACATGGGTGTAAACAAAAACATCATGTACTTTTATAGCGATGTGATAGTACATGTGCTAGATTTTTGTGTAGCTCGCATAAAAATTTAAATGCAAAATAGTATACATCCATAGGTATGTGTTTATTATTTTCATATTTTTTTTAAACCTAATAAATAGATTTTAACGCAACTTCTAAAATGTACATGCTTATTATGAGATCTACTTAAGTAATAAAAAGAAGTATATTGCGTGCGTGTTTATTATCGGCAACCCAATACACATCTACTTCATCTGTACCAAAATATAAGATGTTTCAGTAGCCTAAAAAAATGTCTTATATTTTGATACGGAGGGAGTATTTGTAAACAGGGGACCAGAGTGCCACTGCCCGGCCGCTGATCCCCTTGCCTTCATTGTCTTCTCGACCCCTAACCTAAACTCATGTACAAGTTTCAAGGCTGGAGAATGGAAGCTATGCAAGGACTCAAAATCCTACCCATTCTTGTGCTGGTTGAATAAGAGTATTCATACACCAAATCAACACCTCTAGCGAGCGCGCACACACAAAAAAAGCATCTCCGTACCAAAAAGCCTGCAATGTCACATAAAGGAAGTGTCCAATTAACAAACTAACATTGAAGTGAGCTTCTCCGGCTTCTGCACTGTCAGATGTATATCACTTTACTTTGCACCAGATTGGTGGCTTTTGGCAAGTTGTGTGCTGCAACATAATTTGATCAAAGAAGCGCCACACGTTCGCATGTCCAGATACTCTTAAGTTTCACAATGCTTGTAGATATTGTACTAATCGAATCCGCGTCTGCCAAAAGTATGTTTCTCCATTGTGTCAATTTGGTCATGCACCTGAAAGTGAATGCATCATATGTGTATTAGCAGAGTGTTTGGCAAAATATGAATTCTGCTCCAGGTTACTCGTGTAGAGAGTCTGTTGCAGTTTTATATAACATTAGCCATGTTTACAACAAAGTTATCAAAAGGTTACAGCAGACACATGCTGTACCATAGTCATGTCCGCCAAATTGCTTTTCGCACAGCTAAAAAGATTTTCACTTCACTGTGAAAAGATAAATTTTGGCCGATAAAATTAAGCATTCTCAAAAGGCTCTTGTAAAAAAAAGGAATTAAGCAAGTCAACGCAGTAAGTACAACAAGCCAATCTAAACACGCCAGAATGAATATTTCCTGCTATATATATTGACACTATAAAAGATATCAACTACTGCCTCTCTAAAGAACTATAAGAGCGTTTAGATCGCTACTTTAGTGATCTAAACGCTCTTATATTTCTTTACAGAGGGAGTACAAAATATAAAGCTTTTTGTTGGTATTCGGCTGTGTTAGAGTACGTAATGGGCCTGGGCTGGCAGTATAGCCCGTTAGTCTTAGGGTTAATTAGAGATAAGGGTCGCTTGCTTAGGGGTCAAGTAAGCCTTGCTTGGGAGTCAAGTAAACCTCTCTATATAAAGAGAGATGTATCAATCTAATCAAGCAAGAATTAAGAAGGAAAATCCCTTCCCTCTTGCCCGGCCGTGGGCAAAAAAGGCCCTCGGCCAGCCTTCTCGCGTCGTCCTTCTAGCAGCGCCATACCAATTTGGTATCAGCTAGCTTCGGTTCGATCATGTCTTCACCGCCGCCAAGCCCGTCTCTTCCGTTGCCGGTCACCTTGTCGCCTCCGGCGACCACCACGACCGTCGCCCCACTCTTGCCCGCGCCAGGATCCTCCGTCGCGCCCGCCCCCACTGTCCTCACCTGGGAGGAGGTGTCCGGGGTGCTGCGGGACCTAACCCAGGCGGTCCAGGAGATCTGCCTGTTCTTGGCCGGGTCCCACGGACCGCACCCGGCTGCGGCGCCCATCGCCGCCCCCGCGTCGCCGTGGCTGCCGTGGCTGCCGTGGCAGCCGCCGCACCAGGCGGCCTTCGCCGCGCCGCTGCAGCTGCCATCCATCGCCACCACCGCCCAACCCTGGCTGCAGTGGCAGCCGCCGCTCCTAGCGGCCTCCGCCGCGCCGCTGCAGCTGCCATCCATCGCCACCACCGCCCAACCCTGGCTGCAGTGGCAGCCGCCGCTCCTAGCGGCCTCCGTCGCGACCGGCGCTCCGCCGCAACAGCCGCTGCCGCTGCCCGGCACGACACCGCAGCAGCCGCTGCAGCTGCAGCAGCCACCGCCGGTGAGCTCCGCCGCCCAGTATGGGATGCCCTACAACGGGAGTGCGACGACCTCGTTCCCATCAGCGCCGCCGCCATCCCAGGGCGTCCACATCCAGCAGATCAAGTCCCCGCCGTCGCCGTCACCGCTTCCGTCTTGGATTGCTACCCGCCACGTGTCGGCGGCGGTGAGGCTGCAGGCTGCTGCACGCGGCTTCCTAGCGCGTCGGCGTGTGCGGGAGATGTGTGGTCTGCAGCTGCCGCTCCTCCAAGTTTCCCTTCGCTGCGCAAAGGACCTCGATCTCGTCTGCTGCGTCGGGGATCTTGGGCATGCGGTTTCCCCCACGGGCGGCGAGCATGCTGTTTTCCCCGCAGGCAGCGACCTAAAAGTCTGTGACATCGGCGGTTGGGGAGGCACACCCCTCCTCGTCATTCTCCATCGCAAGCCCTCCACTCTTCCTTGTGCGGTGCAGACCAACAGCAGTCCGGCGGGGAGAAGGCAGGGTGTCACCAACAGGAGCGCACCGCGTAGCACCACTGCTTTCTGCTGCCGGCCGCCGCGAGGGCGGCTCTGCTGGTCGCTCTTGCGACCACTTCCAGGTGGCCATACACATGCACTCCTTGGGTCCAGGTGGTGTCCATGGGATCCAGGTGGCTGTACACGTGCACGTCCGACATGCTGATGGTGTCCACTTTTTGTTGAGGGGTCCAAAATAAAGCGTCCGAGTCCATTTCAGGTTGAGAGTCATAAAACAAGCCAAGATGTAAAAGGCTTGTTTTTAGGTGTAAGCTTTGTGTTGCGTCGAGTCATGGTTATAAGTTGGTTAGGCTGCAGCTCGAGGACAAGCTGCATGTCCAGGTGGGGTGTAGTGTTAGAGTACGTAATGGGCCTAGGCTGGCAGTATAGCCCGTTAGTCTTAGGGTTAATTAGAGATAAGGGTCGCTTGCTTAGGGGTCAAGTAAGCCTTGCTTGGGAGTCAAGTAAACCTCTCTATATAAAGAGAGGAGATGTATCAATCTAATCAAGCAAGAATTAAGAAGGAAAATCCCTTCCCTCTTGCCCGGCCGTGGGCAAAAAAGGCCCTCGGACAGCCTTCTCGCGCCGTCCTTCTAGCAGCGCCATACCAGGCTGATGTAACTGAAGTTTCAAAGAGAGGAAATATATTAAGCAAGGATCCTATTAACTTGAAACTAACATTACTTGTTCTCCAAACATTTTATTCCGTCATTTCTATTTTTCCTTTCTGGGATTGTATAGATTTTTTTCTTCTATTTTTCCTTATAAAAAAGTGACCTGGCTTGCTTTATTTACCTGATCAATTTATATTAAGGAACACCTGCCTTAAGAATATTAAAAGAACATCCTAAATTACTTTTAAAATTAGCCCCCTTAGACAATGGCAGAGCTGGAGGCATGGCAGATGAACACTTCTATGCCAGTGCCCTGGCTGAAATGTGAGCACAAAGGCATTAAACTTACGAGTAAATTATATTACTGGTCCCAAAACTTGACCGGCAGGTTCAAGTAGGACACTGAACTCTCAAACTGCCTATCTAGGCCACTAAACCAGTTTAAGTGGATCGCTCTAGGTGTCAACTAGTTTAAGGTGGATCACTCTAGGTGTCAACCAGGTTGGCGTGGCACATTGACTTGTGCCATCAAGGCATGGCGCAGCAATCCATTATACGAAAGGAAACAAAAATCACTCTCATGATGAAGACTGAGGGTGGCTGAGTGCAAATTACAGTGGCCATGCCCGTCATCAGGTACTAACCAAGCACAGTGGCATGAGTCAACATGCCATGTCATTTGATCTGTCACACAAAGGATGCCATCCATACCTAGAGAGAAACATCTCAAGAAGTTTAACAACCCAGACCTGCAGTTTGGGAGTTCAATGACCCAAGTTAGGTGACCGCAGCTCAATGTACTACATGGTTAGAAAAAGGCGCTTAAGCCTAGGCTCTAGGTGATAGCAAAACCCCTAGCGCTTAATGTGCGCTTTTGTTAGAAAAGCACAAGGCGGTGGCAAAACACATAATTAACGCCTAGCGCTTTTTAAACTTTGTTCCTAATAACAAGTGTAGATTTTCCTTAGGCATGGCACCACCACGCAGAAAAAGGTGACACGGGGTGGTAGCTGGTAAGCAAGTGTCATTCTTCGAAATAAGCTAGGGTGTGAACTTTAAGAAAAAAATGCACAGAAAAAGATTTCTAATGAAAAATCCTAAGCTACATTTGCATTACAAAACAACTACCCTGCACTTTGGGTAATGTAATATTTCAGTATAGTGCAATTCACCGAAAGGAAGATGTGAAAAAAAATCTCCTTATTGGTGCCAGAACGAGCAACTCTATTGACAACAAAATTTTCCATGGTTGCAACAAAAAGAAAAGAAAAATCGTAATTCATCTTCCTTTTTCTGAATATATAAACACCGGAAGAAAGAACAACAATTGATAATCCCTAGTTATGCACACAGTTGAGCGGTGCGGACAATCGATTATCCCAATAGCTAAGCAAAAGAGAAGGGTGAAGAGCTCACCCTCAGTCTTGGGGGCAGATTGCTTGAGCTGACCCTCGGCCTTGGGCTCACCGTCAGTCTTGGGGACCGATTCCTTGGGCTCACCGTCAGTCTTGGGGGCAGATTCCGCGGACTCCACCTCCCTCTTGACCAGCCTCGCCTTCTTCACGATCTGCGCCAAGCGAGGGTCACACCAACAAGCGTCAACACAACTCGACCGAGGCACCAGAGTAAAACGACGCAAGGGAACGAGGAGGCGGAATTGGGTTTGAGGGCAGACCTTGTTTTTGATGGGGCAGACGTACGGGCAGGTGGGGCAGAAGAGGCGCAGGCGGTGGCCGCCGGTGGCCGGCTGGATCTGCAGCAGCATCCCGCACGCCGGGCAGAAGTCCATGGCCGCTTGCCGCACTTCTCTGCCGCTGTGCTACGGTCGGCGGCGGCTCTGCGATGAGTTTCTTTTTTTCTTTTTCTTCTTTGAGACAAGGCTCTGCGATAAGTGAAACCCCACTAAAACCCTATGACCAGGGAGTATTGGGCCGACCGTGTGAACGGCGGTCGACGTTGAGGCCCACATATATTGTACATGGAATTATGGGAATTTACTGTGCTCCCTTATTTTAAAGCCCTCTCGTCCAATTAAGGTGTTCAACTTTACATTTGGTTTACAATTTTGACCTCGTCAACTACTCTCTCCGTTCCTAAATATAAGTCTTTTTAAACATTTCAATACGGACTACATGCGAAGCAAAATGGGTAAATCTACATTCTAAAATATGTTTATAGACATTCGTGTTTAATCCTTATTTGAAATATCTAGAAAGACTTATATTTAGGAACAGAGGGAGTATTTCTCAACAAGCTCTCTCATTTGGATAAGGTAACAATTTTAGATTTAATTCATGATTTTGAGTGGATCAATAATTTCTCAAATTAATCGACATCAACCAGCATAGTACGTGCTTTTGTCGGTTAGCGGATAACATAGAATCACACGGAAAGCCCAATAAAAGAAGGAAATGACGCTTCATCATCTTTCCCACACGGTAAACCAACTTTTATCTTTATGAAATCTTAACAACACCAATGACACATCGTAGCACGCCAAACCCTTCTAGTTAATGCAAAATTCTGAAGTTGGCAATGCAAGAGATGAATCATTCCATAGGATAGGATGAGCAAAATTCCAATCAATCCCGCATTCTTTCTAAGGAATCGTCAGAGAAGAGTTCTTCCACCTGGATATATTACTTAGAGGTACCATGCCAAGAGAGAATCCTTCTCTTGTTTGGCTGGTCCAGTTTATAAGAGCATCTATAACTAGGCACCTCAAACCGGACTCAAACGCCCGGACGGGCAGATCAGTCACTAACCGGTCAAAAAACGACCAACCCGGGTGCCTTAAACCGGCCTCTCAAATGCATGGGATGTCCGATGCGTCTCATATCCAACCCAAATGTAGGGAAGATATGGGGCGGGCCGAGCGCGCCCGGCGCGTCAGACCGGCCCACCGCCGACCCCAGTCCTTCCCCACATAAACCCCAATCCGAAAACCCTACACTCACTTCGCTTCGATCCATCTCTTCTCCTCCCCTTTTCCAATTCGACCCAAATCCCATCTTTGGCGACCATGTCGAGTTCCGGTAGCCGCTCCAATGGCTCTGTCAACGAGTTGGGCCTCCGCATTGCGATTGAGTGGTCACAGGTGGATAAGTGGACAGTTTCGGATCAGATCCGTCTTTGCTTGCCCGTCTATGCAGCGTCGAAGCCGGAACTAGCCCCTCCCGGCCCGCGCGCAGCTCCTGGCGGGCTGCTCAATCCGCACTTCCCCTTTGTTGTCCACCTCCCCGCCGGCCGTTGCTCCACAAGGGCAGTGGTGGGTTTTAGTGCCCCCTTCGCTGGTACCGTGGACGCGCACGCTATAATCAGAAGCGCGCGCCGCCCGCCGCAAGAGGCAGCGGACAAGGGAGAGGGAGACGGTCGAGCAATCCATTCGCCGCTGCCACGGGTTGCCGGCGGTGCCCGATGAGGAGGAGTGGCTCATTGCGTGGGTCTACCACCGACCACTTACGACGGCGGAGGTAGACGCCAATTGATACGTCTCTAAGCGTATCTTTAATTTTTTATTGTTCCATGCTATTATATTATCTGTTTTGGATGTTTTATATGCATCAATATGCTATTTTATACTCCCTCCGTCCGGAGATACTTGTCGAAGAAATGGATAAAAATAGATGTATATAGAACTTAAATACGTCTAGATACATCCATCTCTGTGACAAGTATTTCCGGACAGAGGGAGTAGTATTTTTGGGACTAACCTATTAACCTAGAGCCCAGTGTCAGTTTCTGTTTTTTCCTTGTTTTTGAGTTTTACGGAAAAGGAATATCAAATGGAGTCCAAACGTGCTGAAACTTTACGATGAATTTTTATGGACCAAAAGAGAACCCCAGAGCATCGGAGCCAGACCAGGAGGTGGACGAGGAGTCCAAAAGCCTAGGGCCCCCCCTATGGCGCTCCCCCTGGCTCGTGGGCCCGTCGAGCGTCCCCTTGACACGAGACCAACGCCAAAAAATTCTATAAATCCCGAAACCCCCAGAAAGAAACCTAGATCGGAAGTTCCGCCGCCGTAAGCCTCTGTAGCCACAAAAAACCAATCGGAAGCCCGTTCCGGCACCCTGCCGGATGGGAAAACCATCACCGGAGGCCATCTTCATCAACCTAGCGGTCTCCATGACGAGGAGGGAGTAGTTCACCCTCGGGGCTTAGGGTATGTACCAGTAGCTATGTGTTTGATCTCTCTCTCTCTCTCTCTCTCCCTCTCTCGTGTTCTTGATTTGGCACGATCTTGATGTACCACGAGCTTTGTTACTATAGTTGGATCATATGGTGTTTCTCCCCCTCTACCTTCTTGTGATGAATTGAGTTTTACCTTTGAGGTTTCACTACTATCTGACTGGATAATATTATGGATTTGAGAACACTTGATGTATGTCTTGCGTGGGAAACCTGTGGTGACAATGGGGTGTTCTATTGATTCACTTGATGTATGTTTTGGCACTCAACTCGTGGATTCCCGAGGTGACGTTGGGGTAAAGCATAGGGGTTGATGCACATTTTCATCCTTGTTTCTCCCGTAGAAATCTTGGGGCACTCTTTGAGGTTCTTTATGTTGGACTGAATATTATGAATCTGAAGTTGTTTGATGCATATCGTATAATTGACCCACGGGTACTCGTGGTGACATTGGAGTATCTAGGTGACATTAGGGTTGATTGATGTGTGTCATATGGTGTTATTTTACTACGAACTCTAGGGATGTTTGTGACACTTATAGGAATAGCTCAATAGATTGATTGGAAAGAATAACTTTGAGGTGGTTTCGTACCCTACATGCAATTTCATCTTATGTTCTCCGTGATAATAACTTTGGAGTGACTCTTTGTCGCACGTTGAGGGATTTCTATATGATTTAATTATGTTATCATTGTTGAGAGACTTTGCACTAGTGGAAGTATGAACTCTAGGCCTTGTTTTCAAGCATTGCAATACTGGTTTTGCTCACTTTTGTCACTTGTTACCTTGCTGTTTTTATATTTTCATATTACATAAACCCATATCTACTATCCATATTACACTTGTATCACCATCTCTTCACCGAACTAGTGCACCTATACAATTTACCATTGTATTAGGTGTGTTGGGAACACAAGAGACTCTTTGTTATTTGGTTGCATGGTTGTTTGAGAGAGACCATCTTCATCCTACGCCTCCCATGAATTGATAAATCTTAGGTCATCCACATGAGGGAAATTTTCTACTGTCCTACAAAACTCTACGCTTGGAGGCCCAACACGAGTATACAAGAAGAAGGTTGTGTAGTAGACATCAAGCTCTTTTCTGGCGCCGTTGCCGGGGAGATGAGTGCTTGAAGGTATATCTTTAGATCTTGCAATTGAATCTTTTAGTTTCTTGTTTTATCACTAGTTTTAGTCTATAAAAGAAAACTACAAAAAATGGAATTGAGGTTGCCTCATATGCTTCATCATTTTAATGTCTTTCGTGAAAATGATGGAAATGAAAATTGTGCTCAAGTGTTAGAGGAAGAAGTCAATAAAATGTTTGGCTCTAAATTTTGAATGATAAACATGATTTCAATGTTGTTGGTATGAATTACTTGAATATCCATGATGCTAATGATACGCAAAGCCATAAGCTTGGGGATGCTGTTTGATGAAGATTATATTTTTAGTCCCCCAAGTTTTGATGAGAAAATTTATTATGATGATAGCATGCCTCCTTCCTATGATGATTATTGTGATGACATGTATGCTATAAGGAATAATGATAACCATGAAACTTGTCATCATGATTTTAATTTTCAATTGGATTATGCCTCACGTGATAGTTATTTTGTTGAGTTTGCTCCCATTACTATTGACAAGGATAAATTTTCTTATGTGGAGAGTAATAAAATTTGTGTGCTTAGGCATCATGAAAAGAATGTTTTATGTGATAGCTATATTGTTGATTTTTTCATGCTACTGAAAATTATTATGAGAGGGGAACATATGCTTTTACATATTGCAATAATATCAAGTTTCCTCTCTATGTGTTGAAAATCTTGAAGTTATGCTTGTTTTGCCTTCCTATGCTAGTTGATTCTTGCTCCCATAAATTGTTTGCTCACAAAATCTCTATGCATAGGAAGTGGGTTAGACTTAAATGTGCTAGTAATATGCTTCATTATGCTCTCTTGGTGTTTCAATTATTATCTTTTATGTGAGCATCACTAAAATTGCCACACCAAGCTAGAAAGGCATTAAAGAAAAGCGCTTGTTGGGAGACAACCCAATATTTACCCCTACTATTTTTGTGTGTTCACATGATTATGCTACTGTATTAATCATGTTTTATTGCTTTTGTTTCAATAAAGTGCCAAGTAAAGCCTTTGGGATAGTGTGGATGATAGTTGACTTGATTCTGTGCAAAAACAGAAAACTTTTGCACTCGGTCTAGGAATTTTCAAACTTCACTGGAATGTGATTTTGATCTAAATTTTTGACACATGATCTATATACAAATTTTCTATGTTGTCCTAATTTTTCAGAATTTTTGGACTTGCATAAGTAGGGTTATTTTTCAGATCATTATAGACTATTTTGTTTTTGACAGATTCTGTTTTCAATGCATAGTTTGCTTGTTTTAGTGTTTCCATAGCTTATATTAAATAATATAAATTGTGGAAATGATAGAGTACAGTAGGAATTATGTGAAAACAATTATGAATCTTGTCTTGACAGAACCAAAGTGAATGATTTGTCTTTATCATACTAACCAATCTCACGAAGTTCTGTTAAGTTTTATGTGATTGAAGTTTCCAAGTTTTGGGTGAGATATCAATATGAAGAGAATAAGGAGTGACAATACCCTAAGCTTGGGCGTGCCCAAGGCACCCCAAGGTAATATTAAAGGAAGGTACAAGCAACTAAGCTTGGGGATGCCCCGGAAGGCATCCCCTCTTTCGTCTTCAAAATTATCGGTAACCTCACTTGGAGCTATACTTTTATTCGTCATGTGATATGTGTTTTGCTTGGAGCGTCATTTTATTTTGTTTAGATTTGCTTGATGTTATTTATAATAAAGATTTGTATCTTTTATTTCAATAAAAATGTCAAGGATAGCCTTCACCATGCACAATTTGCAAGTATATGAGTTGTTGTTTCAAAACAGAAAGTTTGTCGCTATTGCAAAAATTCCCTAGAAAAGTCAGAATGCGATAAAAGCTTGAAATTTTGACACAATATGCAATGATAAATTCTCTATAGTGTGGTAAATTTTCAGAAGTTTTTGATTTAAATAAGTATGTATTCTCCTTAGTCATTTATAGACTGTTCTGTTTAGACAGATTGTTGTTATGATTGCATTATTACATATGTTTGCTTGTTTAATGATTCTATTTGAGGATAGGAGTATTCAGTATGCAGAGGCATTTAGTATGCAATGTCAAATTATAATTTTAGTGATTTTCTACAGTATAGAATGATAAGGTTTTGCATGGATTTATACTAACTTATCTCACGAGTTCATGTTGAGTTTTGTGTGGATGAAGTTTTTAAGATTTAGGGAAACCGTGATATGAGAGGAATTAAGGAGACAAAAGAGCTCAAGCATGGGGATTCCTAAGGAATCCCTAATTAATATTTCAAGAATTCTCAAGCATCTAAGCTTGGGGGTGCCCCGGTTGGCATCCCACCTTTCTTCTTCAACAATGATCAGTCAGTTTTGGATTAGCCTAAGTTTTTGCTTCTTCACTTGATATGTGCTATCCTCGAAATGTCATTTTATCTTGCTTTGCTTGCTATTTGAATAAAATATTAAGATCTGGAATTTTTAAATAGTAGAGAGTCTTCACATACTTACTTAATTTTTTTGACTACTCATTGATCTTCACTTATATCTTTTTGGAGTAGTTTGTCAGTTGCTCTAGTGCTTGATACGTCTCCAACGTATCTATGATTTTTGATTGTTCCATGTTGTTATATTATTATGATTGGATGTTTTACAATCATTTTATAGCAACTTTATATCATTTTTTGGGACTAACCTATTGACATAGTGCCAAGTGCCAGTTGTTGTTTTCTGCTTGTTTTTTACACCGCAGGAAATCAATATCAAACAGAGTGCAAACACAATGAAACTTTTTGTGGATTTTTTTGGACCATAAGACATCCAGTGGGCGAAAGAAGTACCGAAGAGGGGGCTGAGGTGAGCACAAGACACCAGGGCGCGCCTGGAGGCCCAGGCGCGCCCTGATGGGTTGTGCCCACCTCGGTGGCCTCCTGCACCGCCTCTTTGCTCTATAACTACCCCAATTTTTCAGAAACCCTAGGAGAGTCGACAAAAATCAATTCCAGCCGCCGCAAGTTCCAGAACCATCAGATCCAATCTAGACACCATCACGGAGGGGTTCATCATCCTCATTGGTGCCTCTCCGATGATGCGTGAGTAGTTCATTGTAGACCTACGAGTCCGTAGTTAGTAGCTAATTGGCTTCTCTCTCTCTCTCTCTCTCTTGATTCTCAATACAATGGTCTCTTGGAGATCTATTTGATGTAACTCTTTTTGCGGTGTGTTTGTTGGTATCCGATGATCTTTGAGTTTATGATCAGATCTATGTTTTTATCCATGAAAGTTATTTGAGTCTTTTGATCTCTTATATGCATGATTAGTTATAGCCTCTTATTTCTTCTTCTAATCTTTGGTTTAGTTAGGCCAACTAGATCGCTTTTTCTTGGCATGGGAAGAGGTGCTTTGTGATGGGTTCGATCTTACAGTGCTTGATCCCAGTGACAGAAGGGGAACCGACACATATGTATCGTTGCCATTAAGGATAACAAGATGGGGGCTATTTCTACATAAATAGATCTTGTCTAAATCATTTCATCGTTCTTATTGCATTACTCCATTTCTCCATGAACTTAATACACTAGATGCATGCTGGATAGCGGTCAATGTGTGGAGTAATAGTAGTAGATGCAGGAAGGAGTCGGTCTACTAATCTTGGACGTGATGCCTATATAATGATCATTGCCAGGATATCATCATGATTATTTGAAGTTATATCAATTGCCCAACGGTAATTTGTTTACCCACCGTATCACTACAGGAATCAGGCACTTTGCCGCCGCCATGGCTGATGGCAAAGGCATGCCTGGCTAACGGCAAAGGCCTTTGCCGTCAGCCAGCAGACAGCAACAGGTCTGGCTGAATAAGCTACGGCAAAGCCATCTTTGTCATCTGCTGGCAGACGATAAAGAGCCTGGACAGCGCACGTGGTAGCTTAGGCCCATTAAGGGGTTAACGACGTGCTTTGCCGTCAGCTGGCAGACGGCAAAGATGCAAAAGTCTTTGCCATTAGCCAGCTGATGGCAAATCTGCCAAATAGGCCAGCCCAGTGCACCCCAGGTTGCACGGATAGCTGCCATGTGTCAGCTTTGCCATCTGCCAGCGGACGGCAAAGTGGATGTATAGCCCCTGTTTTTTTGTTTTTCTTAAATTCATTCAATTTGACAAAAAAATTGTTTTGTTTTGGAGTACTTCAAATGTAGGACATATATATTAAGTTCCAGTGAGAGAATACTTTTGACCAATAATTATTTTATCACTGTGGGGTTTATAGGATAAAAACTCACATTTATTAGTAAGTACTAAGTATCGATGGAACAGAAGCTAATGATACCAATTTCATGCCATATAAACCACATATTGACAAAATAATTCTCAGCCAAAGCCTTCCCTTAATGAAATATAATATGCCCTACATACAAGAAATGCAGAAGTATAACATAATGTTTCACTAGATGGTAACAATGTTTCATTGGTTTACAAGTGTGACGCCCCCGATTCAATCGTACACTAATAATGCACGCAAATGTGTACGATCAAGATCAGGGACTCACGGGAAGATACCACAACACAACTCTAAAAGTAAAATAAGTCATACAAGCATCATATTACAAGCCAGGGGCCTCGAGGGCTCGAATACAAGTGCTCGAACATAAACGAGTTAGCGGAAGCAACAATATCTAAGTACAGACATAAGTTAAACAAGTTGCCATAAGATGGCTAGCACAAACTGGGATACAGATCGAAAGAAGTGCATGCCTCCTGCTTGGGATCCTCCCAAACTACTCCTGGTCGTCGTCAGCAGCTTGCATGTAGTAGTAGGCACCTCCAGTGTAGTAGGAGTCGTCGTCGATGGTGGCGTATGGATCCTGGGCTCCAATGTCTAGTTGCGGCATCCGGGAAGAAGAGGAAAAAGGGGGGAAAGAGGGAGCAAAGCAACCGTGAGTACTCATCCAAAGTACCCGCAAGCAAGGATCTACACTACATATGTCAAGAGGCAATATTGGTGGACTGAACTGCAGAATGCCAGAATAAGAGGGGGATAGCTAGTCCTATCGAAGACTACGCTTCTGGCAGCTCCGTCTTGCAGCATGTAGAAGAGAGTAGATTGAAGTCCTCCAAGTAGCATCGCATAGCATAATCCTACCCGGCAATCCTCCCCTCATAACCCTGTGGGAAAGCGATCACCGGGTTGTCTCTGGAACTTGTCTGGGTGTGTTTTATTAAGTATCCAGTTCTAGTTGTCATAAGGTCAAGGTACAACTCCGGGTCGTCCTTTTATCGAGGGACACGGCTATTCGAATAGATCAACTTCCCTGTAGGGGTGCACCACATTTCCCAACAGGCTCGATCCCCTTTGGCCGGGCACACTTTCCTGGGTCATGCCCGGCCTCGGAAGATCAACATGTCGCCACCCTACCTAGGCACAACAGAGAGGTCAGCACGCCGGTCTAAATCCTATGCGCGCAGGGGTCTGGGCCCATCGCCCATTGCACACCTCCACATTGCGTACGCGGCCGATGAGCAGACCTAGCCTCCCTTATACAAGGGCATGCGTTCCAGTCCAACCCGGCGCGCGCCACTTAGTGGCTGACGTCAAGAAGGCTTCGGCTGATACCACGACGTCGAGTGCCCATAACTGTTCCCACGTAGTTGGTTAGTGCGTATAGGCCAGTGGCCAGACTCAGATCAAATACCAAGATCTCGTTAAGCGTGTTATTATGAAGTAACCGCGAACGCCGACCAGGGCCAGGCCCACCTCTCGCCTAGGTGGTCTCAACCTGCCCTGTCGCTCCGCCACAAACTAATAGTCAGGGGCCGTCGGGAACCCAGGTCCACCTCTACCGGGATGGAGCCACCTGTCCTTCCAGCCCCCACATCGGAATCACTTGCGGGTACTATATGAGCCGACCCAACTTTAGTCACCATCTGTATAGTATGTATGTATGTATGTATGTATATTATATACCCGTGATCACCTCCCGAGTGATCACGACCCGATAATATAGCAAGGCAGACAGACAAGAATGTAGGGCCATAGATGATAAACTAGCATCCTATACTAAGCACTTAGGATTGCAGGTAAGGTATCAACAAGTGTAGCAACAATGACAGGCTATGCAATAGAATAGGATTAACCGAAACAGTAACAGGCTACACTACTCTAACACAAGCAATAGATGAAAGAATAGGCGATATCTGGTGATCAAGGTGGGGCTTGCCTGGTTGCTCTGGCAAGAAGGAGGGGTCGTCAACTCTGTAGTCATACTCAGTGGCATCATTGCCGATCTCGGGGTCTACCGGAGTAGAAGAGGGGGAACACAATAAATAACAGAGCAATCAAAGCATCACAAAGCGTAACATGGCAATACACGATGCTAGGTGTGCCCTAACGTGATATGAGGTGATACCGGCGAAGGGGGGAAACATCCGGGAAGGTATCCCCGGTGTTTCGCATTTTCGGACAGATGAATCGGAGGTGAAATGTTGCATGTTCGCTATGCTATTAACTTGTGGTGAACGAACGGGCTGCATATTTGGATTCGTCTTGTCGTTCTGAGCAACTTCCATGTACAAAGCATTTTCATCCGAGTTACGGTTTATTTTATATTAATTTTCAAAGTTTTAATCATTTTCTGTAATTATTATTAATTCAAAAATAAAATGAAATTGCTATGTGCACCCAGCAGAGTGCACACAGTAGGGCCACTAGAGGCCGACAGTGGGCCCCGTTGACCAGGTCAACTGTTGACTAGTTGACTGGTCAACTAGGCAAGGGGCCCACATGTCAGTTTTTTTAGTGTTTACTAACAACTCATTAGTTAATTATACTAATTAAGTTATTTAATTAGTTAATTGTTTTTTTTCTTTTTTTATAAGGGGCGGGCCTCACGTGTCAAAGGCCCAAGGGCCTAACAGGCATGCGGGTGCGGGCGCTTGGCGCGGGCGCTGGGCACCCGCCCAGGTCGACGGGGGAGGAACGGGGCGGCCTCAGCGCGGCCGGCAAGCGGGCGGCGCCGACGCCAGCATAGGCAAAGCACAACATCGACCGGACGGGGGCGCGACCTCGTAGGAGGCGAGCGATGTGAAGGCGCGACGGGCGCCAGCGGGCAAGGGGCGGCAGTGGGCACGCGCGGCTGCGGGGAGCTGCGGCCAGGGAGGTTGTGCGGGGGAGGGGGGAGGATGTAGGGGAGCGCCCGGGAAACAGCGGCCATGGGCGTGGGCGGAGGGTGACGACGGGGTGTGACAGCGATGGTGCTCGAGCTTGAATCCGAGATCGGGAATAATCGGGGAAGTGGCGGAGCTCACATTTAGCCTGCAGATGTGCTTAGTGGGCTCGCGGAAGGCTCGGAGATGCCGGAATCGACGGCGAAGCTCGACAGTGCTGAGGAAGAAGAAGGCGGTGCGGGGCTCGACACGATGGCTCCCGACGGGGAGGTGGCGTCCGCGAGGTGGTGGCAGGACGAGGCGGCGACGTCGGGGGCTGGCGTGGTGGCGACGGCGGGGTCCGGACCCTGAGTGCCCCGATCCAGAATCAGGAGGGGGAAGGAGAGAGACGTGGAGTTGTGCTGGGAGAAGTGGGTGCGGTTAGGGTTTGTTAGTGGGCAGGGGAGGCCATATAGGCTTGCTTAGCCGGGCCGGCTAGCGTAGCGGTTTGCTGGGCCGTGGCCCAGTTGGGCCAAGAGGGGAATTGCTTTCTGTTCTGCTTTTTCCTTTTCTTTATTTTTCCCTTTTACTTATTTTCCTATTCTGTTTTATTTTAGTCTCTAATTTATTTTCAATTCTAAAAAGATAAAAGTAGTTCCTAATGTAGTATACTAAATATCCGACTGCCACATTAACTATGGCACCCAAATAAAATGGTTTAGTATTTCATTAAATATAAAAGGCATTTATTAATTGTTTAAGATCTTGTTTTTTTATTTTAGTGCATTTAAATAATTTATAAAAATGTGGTTTCACCACCATAATCATCTATGGTTTATTTGCTACATTTCGAACACTTTCGTTTTGATATTTGAAAACTTTTATCGCTGACTTGATTTTGAATTTGAATTCAGAACAAGATTTGAATTATCGTGAAACTAACAACAGTAATCAAGGTGACATGGCATCATTAGCAGAAGGTTACTGTAGCTTAACTATCTGGGCGTCACAATTCTCCTCAACAACAAGAAATCTCATCCCAAGATTTAAGAGGTGGAATAATGGGGAAAGGGTCTGGTTATGAAATTCTAACGAATCTTCTCGGTCCTGGTTGCTCGTCTCGAAGTGGTCAATCCATAGCGTTGATGTCTTCATTCCTATGCATCAATCATCATGATGAGGTTGTTGTCCTTCCTTCAGGAACTCCATTGTACTTACGAAAATGATAAGGGGTAACTTCGGAAGAACATGCCTCTACAAGGTTGCTTAGCTGATAGATAACACCAAGGAAGGTGGCGGAAAGTAACTCTCGGATCTAATCTTCAGAAAATATCGAGAGCAAAGTAAGAAGGTGCAAAATAGAAGTTTCAAGCGCATAGGCAATCGTTCGTTGCCTGAAACAAAGTGTGAAAGGGGCTCAGAGCAATGGGAATAAGTATTGTGTCTGATACCAGAATAGATCACTAGGAAAGTGGCCCGTGAATTACATACAGAACCAAGCACAAGGAATATCTTTGGCCACAGGGGTGTATAGGAGAGTCAGGTTTCGATCGTGTGGAATTGTGGGTTATGGGCCCACCATGTGGGTTAAAGTAGGAAGGGTGGTGACGTCTTATACATTCATGTAAGCAAGGCATGGCAGAGGATAGTCTGTCACTTATGTCGGCAACAACATCAGTACCAAGGGCGAGGGACCCAGAGAACCATTTTCCCGCTTGTTGGACGAGGCGGGCCAATAGGCAAAGTTCTCGTCCATCGGTGGTTACCAGAATGCCATCAACAAAAGTAACAGGGTCTTACTGACAGAGTGGTACAACAAGGTGCTTACCTAAGCAGGGAATTATCACTGCTCAGTTAAGTCGGCGTACAAGAAAGGTTAAACAAAACAATGGAAAGGAAAATGTGTTTAAACACATTTTACAAGGGTATATCCTTCCCAAGGACAAGCAAAGCATGATACCCATGACATGATATAATGTAGAAAACCCGGTAGGTAAGGGAAGGGAAATTTCATGACACTACCCATACAACGGTGTGTGGATAATTGAGCAAGAACCATTTAGCATTGGGCTTCAAATGTTCTTGTTGGAAATCGGAGTGCCACAACCATGCTTCAAGATGGCATTGACAAGGTCTTCAAGCAAAGGTTAGACCTTGGATAGACGAAGGATTCATCGGGAACAACTTGTAGAATAAGTCTTACCATTTCCTCATGGAAGAATGGATAACCTTGCGAAAAGGAAACTATAACAATTGGGCCTCTGTCCAGGTGTTCTAGGCATGACGTCACCTTACCGGGCCATATAAAGGCCAATGTCATAACTCTTGGAAATATGTTCCAACCATCATATCTGACCGAGATCCAGATCTGATTGGGGTCAGGATACCTCAGAGTCAAGATGCCTAAGATGAAAAGGTGCAACTCAAATGGACGAGTTGACATTGTAAGATCCTCGGGAAATGAACTATGGAAGCGAGTTCCAAAACAAGAGTTCAACATTAAATTAAGGATAGAGTGAGGAGGTAACTGATGGACTCAGCGCCAATTCATTGAGATTTCCAAAAGATGGATTTCCACAATTATACAAACAAGGAGATAACATTTTTCGGATCAAATGATATAATGAGGTATGCTCAAGGAAAACATACACAATTTAACATTAGTTGAAAGATGTGCCCAAAATATGACCTTAGGCAGCAAGATCAATGTTAGAGTGACGATTCAATAACCAACAGTCTAAGAACTAACTGTTGATCATTAACTTCAAAGCAATAGGGTTGCTAGAAGTACAGAACTCAAGAAACATCGTTAGTATATTGGTATCCCAGTTAAAAACAACACGGAGACCAAGGAAGAATGCTTATGGTGAGAAGTATCATCATACCAAGAATTTCTAAGAGGTGGAGCAATCCCCACAACATTCTCAACATAAAAGACAGTAATACTTCAAGGCAGAACACAACACTAGCTGGAGAGCCAGTTGTATTCATAATGTGGACAAGTTTGGGATGAAAGGAATTCAAGGGTGTTGTCGATGATAATAAAATCATCAAGGGCAAGGAGGGTACTTCTCATCATGAATACATTTGACATCTCGGGAGAAGTCAAAGTATTGAAGGTGATCTGACACATTTGCCGGGAGGTTTCAAGAGGATGCAATCAAACAACAATGGCAACAAGCAAGGAAATGACGAAATGGCAAGTTATAGGATCAATATATAAGATGCAAGCTCGAAACCAAAGTTGCCTTTCAAGACAAGCAACATGATGTTGCAAGCTCGACGTAACTCGTGCTCACACACTGAAGAATTAATGCACCATAGAAGGATGAGGTAGCACAGTTAAAGGTGGCAAGACCAGGATGCAGCCGATAGTCTAGGAATGACTAGATTGGGTTCAAACTTTCCTAGTAAAAATACTAGGGGTATTTGATTTGTAGTGGGCAATAATTTCACTAGTCCGCGTCCTCGGTTAACAACAATCCAGAACCCGTAGAGTGATTACGACAAGGGAAAGACATTACTTCAACAAAGTTAGTAATATGTGGTGCAATGGCAAGACATCTTTGAGATACCAGGGGGTAATACTTGAAGGTAGAACATGATAGAAGTAGAACCGGGTCATTGACCTATGGCAGTAGATACTTCAACCTTGCCAAAAATAGACGAGGCATTGGTATGAATTCCCATCAGATATATTAGATCATGATAGCATGGTCGGAACCATAACTGTAAGGAATCAATTTCAAGAATACTGAAAGAATCATACAGCTGGATAATCATTTTGCAAGAAGCTTCCGAGATGGTCTACATCATTTTCATGTGCATGAACACAAAGTTCAAGGTCGACTCCCACTTCTTTAATGCACATCATTTCATTCACCTCTTGCTTTGATAAAACTGTAGTGTTGGAATTTTTATCTGGTAGAACACCGGAAGAGTATGACTTGTGAAAACTTTTGGGTTCTCACAGATTAGGGGAAGGCATAGGTTCAACCCATCGGTCATCTTAGTAACATATACCACAAGTTTCAAACGTAAATACACAAGATCGAAAGCAGAGCATGTTTGGCCAAGCAGAGGATACAATTTACCAAAGGCACTATGTATCAGGGGAAGAACTCACAAGGTGATTGAATATGAAGGACACTGTCGGATAACAATCCTATGATGGATCGGGCGATCCACAACGGAGCTGATGTGAGTATCGGTACTCACTCAGAGGAAGAAAGAATGCAGAGGCATCAGATTCAAGAATCACCTAATTAGTCTGATGCTTAAATAGAAATAAATTATGGTTTCCAAAACAAAGGATCAGAAGCAGACGCTCTGATCAAGGATGGATAAGTTGAAAACACTTAGTTGGACAATCAATAAAGGTTTGAATTGTCGAGGACCAAGTCATGTTCGGAATGACGTCTGAGTCGGAAAGATAATTTTAAAAAGGATAACCTGATGACTGCGTGCATACACACATATTGAATCAATAGGCTCAAAATGACTAAGACAAGGGATGTTATCGAGGACTACTAGTCATATGGAATTAACCATAATGCAAGCAGGCAAGAATTTCAAGAATAACAGGCTGCAGAGGATTTTCAAAAGATCGAAAAGTATTCCGAAGAATTTTGTAAGATACATGAACAATTTATAAGATCGAATCCTTGATAAATATGAGGAAAAAAGTCGTAAGGGTTTTCATGCAAAATAAAACTGCAAGACAGTAAACTCAAAAGATTCTTGGGACAACGGAGAATAGTTCGAGGCATCTTGTAACAACAAGAGCGACGAGAAATGATCATGAGAATGACAAGTGCATGCAGATATCCATAGGGATATATCGATGGCAGTGAATTGCAAAGGCGATGAGCACAAGGGTCTCGGGAAAATATCGAGGGATATCCTCAGAATCTTCTGACGAAGCAGGTGATCTTCCGGAATGAGGGCTCTTTGGGAGAAATAATTACGAGAACCTAGAGTTAGAGTTAGCAAAATCATTTAACCCGAATAGAAGAGAGATCAGAGTCCCAGAGTATAGACGAGGAGTAAAAGATCCTAATACCACCCAATGGTGACGTGGGCCCGTAAGCTGCACAGCCAAGTTAGTAAAAACTTTTTCAATGACTAGACTCAACTTCGGCCAAGGAGTTTGGAAGGGGGATTCCTACAGGCAGTCGGCTCTAATACCAACTTGTGATGCCCCCGATTCAATCGTACACTACACGGAAATGTGTATGATCGAGATCAGGGACTCACAGGAAGATATCACAACACAACTCTAAAAGTAAAATAAGTCATACAAGTGCTCGAACATAAATGAGTCAGTGGAAGCCACAATCTCTGAGTACAGACATAAGTTAAACAAGTTGCCATAAGATGGCTAGCGCAAACTGGGATATAGATCGAAAGAAGCGCATGCCTCCTGCCGAGGATCCTCCTAAACTACTCCTGGTCGTCGTCAGCGGCCTGCACGTAGTAGTAGGCACCTCCAGTGTAGTAGGAGTCGTCGTCGACGGTGGCATCTGGATCCTGGGCTCCAACGTCTGGTTGCGGCATCCGGGAAGAAGAGGAAAAAGGGGGAAAAGACGGAGCAAAGGAACCGTGAGTACTCATCCAAAGTACTCGCAAGCAAGGATCTACACTACATATGCATGGGTATATGTGTCAAGAGGCAATATCGGTGGACTGAACTGCAGAATGCCAGAATAAGAGGGGGATAGCTAGTCGTATCAAAGACTACGCTTTTGGCAGCCTCCGTCTTGTAGCATGTAGAAGAGAGTAGATTGAAGTCCTCCAAGTAGCATCGCATAGCATAATCCTACCCGGTGATTCTCCCCTCATCACCCTATGGGAAAGCGATCACCAGATTGTCTCTGGAACTTGTCTGGGTGTGTTTTTATTAAGTATCCGACTCTAGTTGTCATAAGGTCAAGGTACAACTCTGGGTCGTCCTTTTACCGAGGGACACGGCTATTCGAATAGATAAACTTCCCTGCAGGGGTGCACCACATTTCCCAACACGTTTGATCCCCTTTGGCTGAACACACTTTCCTGGGTCATGCCCGGCCTCGGAAGATCAATACGACGCCGCCCTACTTAGGTACAACAGAGAGGTCAGCACACTGGTCTAAATTCTATGCGCGCAGGGGTCTGGGCCCATCGCCCATTGCACACCTGCACGTTGTGTACGCGGCCGGTGAGTAGACCTAGCCTCCCTTATACAAGGGCAGGCGTTCCAGTCCAACCCGGCGCGCGCCGCTCAGTCGCTAACGTCAAGAAGGCTTCGGCTGATACCACGACGTCGAGTGCCCATAACTGTTCCCGCATAGTTGGTTAGTGCGTATAGGCCAGTGGCCAGACTCAGATCAAATACCAAGATCTCGTTAAGCGTGTTATTATGAAGTAACCGCAAATGCCGACCAGGGCCAGGCCAACCTCTCGCCTAGGTGGTCACAACCTGCCCTGTCGCTCCGCCACCTAGTAACAGTCGGGGGCCGTCAGGAACCTAGGCCCACCTCTACCGGGATGGAGCCACATGTCCTTCCAGCCCCCACATCGGAATCACTTGTAGGTACTGTACGAGCCGACCCGACTTTAGTCACCATCTATATAGTATGTATGTATGTATAGTATATACCCATGATCACCTCCCGAGTGATCATGGCCTGATAATATATCAAGGCAGACGGACAAGAATGTAGGGCCACAGATGATAAACTTGCATCCTATACTAAGCATTTAGGATTGCAGGTAAGGTATCAACAACTGTAGCAACAATGACAGGCTATGCAATAGAATAGGATTAACCGAAACACTAACATGCTACACTACTCTAATGCAAGAAATAGAGGAAAGAATAGGCGATATCTGGTGATCAAGGGGGGCTTGCCTGGTTGCTCTGGCAAGAAGGAGGGGTCGTCAACTCCGTAGTCATACTCAGTGGCATCATCGCCGATCTCGAGGTCTACCGGAGTAGAAGAGGGGAAACACAATAAATAACAGAGCAATCAAAGCATCACAAAGCATAACATGGCAATACACGGTGCTAGGTGTGCCCTAACGTGATATGAGGTGATATCGGCGAATGGGGGAAACATTCGGGAAGGTATCCCCGGTGTTTCACATTTTCGGACAGATGAATCAGAGGTGAAGTTTTGCATGTTCGCTATGATAGGGATGTGTGGTGAACGAACATGCTATGTATTCAGATTCGTTTCGTTGTTCTGAGCAACTTTCATGTACAAAGCATTTTCATCTGACATACGGTTTATTTTATATTAGTTTTCAAAGTTTTAATCATTTTCTGTAATTATTATTAATAAAAAATAAAATGAAATTGCTATGTACACCCAACAGAGTGCACGCAGCAGGGCCGCTAGAGGCCGACAGTGGCCCCCGTTGACCAGGTCAACTTTTGACTAGTTGAATGGTCAACTAGGCAAGGGGCCCACATGTCAGTTTTTTAGTGTTTACTAACAACTCATTAGTTAATTAAACTAATTAAGTATAGGTTAATTAAGTTATTTAATTAATTAATTGTTTTTTTATAAGGGGCGGGCCCCACGTGTCAAAGGCCCAAGGGCCTAACGGGCATGCGGGTGCGGGCGCCTTGCGCGGGCGCTGGGCACCCGCCCAGGTCGACGGGGGAGGAACGAGGTGGCTTCGGCGCGGCCGGCAAGCGGGCGGCGCCGGCGCCAGCAAAGGCGAGGCGCAACATTGGCCGGACGGGGGCGTGGCCTCATAGGAGGCGAGCGATGGGAGGGCGCGACAGGCGCCACCGGGCAGGGGGCGGCAGTGGGCGCGCAC
>NC_057810.1:495396812-495399093 GCF_018294505.1 Triticum aestivum
AGGGCGATGGCGGCTTCGGTCGCGGCAGCGACGACAGCTACGGAGCGACAGCGAGGGTGCTCGAGCTCGAATCCGAGCTCGGGAATAATCGGGGAAGTGGCGGAGCTCACATTTAGCATGCAGATGTGCTTAGTGGGCTCGGGGAAGGCTCGGAGATGTCGGAATTGACGGCGAAACTCGACGGGGCTGAGGAAGAAGAAGGCGGTGCGGGGCTCGACGCGGTGGCTCCCGGTGGGGAGGTGGCTTCCGCGAGGTGGTGGCGGGACGAGGCGGCGACGTCAGGGGCTGGTGTGGCGGTGACGGCAGGGTCAGGACCCCGAGTGTCCCGATCCAGAATCGGGAGGGGGGAGGAGAGAGACGTGGGGTTGTGGGGGGAGAAGTGGGTGCGGTTAGGGTTTGGTGGTGGGTAGGGGAGGCCATATAGGCCTGCTTAGCCGGACCGGCTAGCGTAGCGGTTTGCTGGGCTGTGGCCCAGTTGGGCCAAGGGGGGAATTGCTTTCTGTTCTGCTTTTTCCTTTTCTTTATTTTTCCCTTTTACTTATTTTCCTATTCTATTTTATTTTAGTATCTAATTTATTTTCAATTCTAAAAAGATAAAAGTAGTTCCTAATGTAGTATATTAAATATCCGACTGCCACATTAACTATGGCACCCAAATAAAATGGTTTAGTATTCTATTAAATATAGAATGCATTTATTAATTGTTTAAGATGTTGTTTTATTTATTTTAGTGCATATAAATAATTTATAAAAATGTGGTTTCACCGCCATAATCATCTATGGTTTATTTGCTACATTTCGAACACTTTTGTTTTGATATTTGAAAACTTTTATCGCTGACTTGATTTTGAATTTGAATTCGGGACGAGATTTGAATTATCGTGAAACTAACAACAGTAATCAAGGTGACATGGCGTTATTAGTAGAAGGTTACTGTAGCTTATCTATCTGGGCGTCACAACAAGACTATTTGAGACACTTGTAGATAACAAAGGACAAGACTACAATGTGATGTCACATTATATAGTCTTCACATGTGACACCAATTCACTCTCTCGCTTATGCATGCATGACTGCGATATATCAAGATACCATGCATGTAATCATGTAATAAAACAATATATCACATATGTAAACATGACATCAACAACTGAATTGTTTTTTTAATTTTCAAGAAAACATAGCTTTCAAACCATTAACCTGGTTGACGATTTATTTCATGATTGGCTCATTATGACAAGATCTTAAAAACTAGATCTCATGGATGATATTTTTCTTTTAGTAGTAGCTAGGACGTACGAATGACTTGCCAGGTCATATGCATATTATAGCCACTTGGTTGCCATGTAGCAACTTGGTTACCAAGTTACTATATGTCACACTCCACCCTCACATAGGATTTGCATGATAACACATTTATTGATGTCATCTCTACTTGCACAAAAATTTCAAGACTCACTCTCTAGGAACAATATTGCAATGCCTGGAATACATATAATTTATTACTAGATAATCGTAAAACATATTATATGGTGACCTAATTTTATAGTATGATGCAGAGTGGTAGGCCTCATTTTGTAGTATGGCACATGGCCTTGCTTTTTCTCCAAGCAAAAACAGCGCTAGTTCAGTGAGGCCACGCTGATGCTCTCATCCTGGCATTAGTGACCCCTTCTCTGCTCTTCTGTCCGTAAATCTTTCATCATGTTGCTCTAGATATTCCTTTTTAAATACATCAACACATAGCATCTGGTCAACTAGTTAAAGATTGCATGCCTCAACATCCATGGTATACTTATGATGTTTTTGGCTTTCATTTGCCAATCCAATTTCTCATAATACTTGTAACGGAAGATGCAAATTAGCTTATAGTAATGAAATAATGTACACCGATTTTTTTTGCCAAGTTAAGATGGTTTGTAAACCTAAACAGAGCAACGGATCAACAAAGACAACAAGTAAACCTAAACTAAACCAAACCTAATGTAAACCTAAACTAAACTTAAAAAACAAAAACAAAAACAGAAACCTAAAGTAAAACCATTGTTCCTCACCGGAGCAGGGGGTGCTGGAGCGGCGGGGCAGCCGCGAGGGTGGAGGAGAGGGCGCCGGGGCGGCCGGGTGGAGGATTGGGCGCCGGAGTAGCGGGGCAGCCGTGCGGAGGAGGGGGCGCCGAAGTGGCTGGGCGGTCGTGGTGCTAGAGGAGAGGGGCACCGGGGCCGTCAGGGTGGAGGGGGGGGGCGCCGCAGCCACAGGGGTCGCGTGGGGCGGCGGCGGCTCG